>NC_143256.1:13516128-13820354 GCF_984573655.1 Nuphar pumila
CCGCTACCCAAGCAATACAACGAACCCTTCTTGTGCGATCGCATATGCCAAAAACTCAAAAAATGCCAATTATAACAAGATTAACCAAAAATAGCAAATTACCCAATAAATCATTACCAAGAGCCAAATAACACACAAATACACTCCAATAATTTACCAACTCTATCAAAAATATATTTAAATATAATATATATATATAAATAGTGACTTATAGCCCAAAATAGTTCTATAAATGCAAATTATACCTTGATTGGCTTCAATGAATAAATGAATATGTAATAAATAAATAAATGAAATTAAAAAGCTAGAAACACATTTCTAATTTGGAGATAAAAAAATAAGTTATTTATTTATTAATAATCCTTAAAAATTACGGGTTTTGAAGGGGTATGAGTTGGGGTCGTTACAGGTTTGGTATCAGAGCCACCACAAAGACTTACACTTTTATCATATTTTTAGTGTTAAATTTTTTATTTTTGGTATGTGAGCTCTGTCCGGAAGCATCAGCAAGTCGTGCCTCGTACTCCAGAGCAGTCTTCTTCACTGGTAAGGCTATTTAATATTTTTATTCAAAGCATGTGAACTCTGTATGATTGATTGCAATCATAGTTTAAATTTTCATTTGGTGTGAATTTAAAAGTCTTAGTGTGAATGGTTTTTATCATGAAATCTCTCTACTTCTGCCAATTGGCGGGAGCACCAGTGGAAGACGAAGCACCCCTGCGTGAATACATCTACGTAAGAGGGAAAATACGTGTCCAGGAACTCCTTCTGGAATACCTCCCAGGGAATCACATCCATATCGGCTAACTTCACCCTTCGCAGGGTGTCCCACCACTTTTTGGCATCACCCTTCAGACGGTACGTGCCAGAAGGTGTCTTCCTGTCCTCGGGGACATGTATGACATCAAACGCTCTCTCAATCTTCTCGACCCAGCTCTCGGCTGCCTCTGGGTCGGCCTTGCCTGCAAAAGTTGGCGGGTCTAACTTGAAGAACCTTTCGAAGGAAACACCGCCCACATTCGAAACAACGTCGACAGGAGGGTCACAGGCAGTTGCCTGCACAGCCTGCGCCGTTTTCATGGCCTATGCCGCCTGCAGTGCCTGAGCCGTCTGCGTTGCCTGAGCCGTCATGGTCTCGGTCAGGGTGTGAATGACTTTCATCATGAAATCTCTCTGCTCCTGCCAATTGGCGGGAGCACCAGTGGAAGACGAAGCACCCTTGCGTAAATACAACATCTGCTACACACATATTTATCGCACAAAGTTAGACCCTTACCGATCCTATCCCCTTGGGGTTGATCACGAACAATTCATACAATCACACTAAGACTTTTAAATTCACACCAAATGAAAATTTAAACTATGATTGCAACAAATCATACAAAGTTCACATGCTTTGAATAAAAATATTAAATAGCCTTACCAGTGAAGAAGACTGCTCTGGAGTAAGAGGCACGACTTGCTGATGCTTCCGGACAGGGCTCACATACCAAAAATAAAAAATTTAACACTAAAAAGATGATTAAAGTGTAAGTCTTTGTGGTGGCTCTGATACCAAACCTGGAACGACCCCAACTCATACCCCTTGAAAATACCATTTTTTTTTTAAGTTGCGAAAATATTCCCAAAGATCCAGGGCATTTACAGTTCTATTCACAATTGGATAACCACACACCACAGTAGAGCTTACACTTATCATCTATACCAAACCAAACCACATTATTCATTTATTTGAAAGAAAGAATGTTTAAGTAATAATTGTAAAAGACATATCAGAGTTATTTAAACGACATAAAAGTAAATAATAAAAAAAAAACTGAGCCACGCTGTCCCTCTGTGAACCGTCTAGCAAGAATGTAATACTCGTAACTCTCCCAAGAGCCAGTCACTTCACTGATCGCCTGCGGCTGCGAAAAACCATAGAAGTAGGGTGTCAAAACCGAAATCCTGAGCAGAGGTTCCTCTAATGAAACAAATGAGCTAAAAAACATAGATAAGATTTCATGCAAAAATTTAGAAGAACGCAATTATGATAATTTCATAATTCAATTAAGCATTTATGCAACAAGGAGCATTTATTAAGCATGAGGGAACATTTAAGCAATAACAATGATCACAATTTAAGTAAGACATTTAACAGACATTAGAGATTAAACATCATGCACCAACCAACATGTAACAATTAAGGGAACAGATAACATATGCATGACAGGAATATACATGATTTACGTGCAATGCTTGAACACATCATTATATTTCATTAAAGTTTTATTTTTTCATATGCATGCCCTATTAAATGCATATAATTTAAGTTTCTTTTTTTAATTACCATTGCCCGCGGGTACACCAAACGAGTAAAATCTCCGATGTCAAGTTAGGTTCTCAGGGTAGCTTTGGTTCCAAACTTAGCCCTCAACCGAAACAACCTTCGAAACATTAGACCACCTATCTAATGTCGGGAACACCCCACAACCACAAGTGTCATTTCGTTGGTATACCAAAACAACAACTGTGCACACCATTCCCAGGTAAAGTGGCAAACTCTCCCTAAAACTGAGGCCAGGAGAAAAAACCTCAATATCGGGTTCAGGAGACAAAAGTAAAGCCCACGGAGTTTTTGTATCCTCACAGTCTCTCCAAGACCGAATCTCTAAGATCTCCATTATCCAGATGGGAGATCCCAGAACGTATATTACACAGTTGTTAATTATTATTATTTTATTAAGAGCCAATTATTGAGTTTTACAATTCAACATACAAAAACAAAGGCAAAAACTCGCATCTACCCTTGCAAGAACCATCACGGGACTCCCGCCCGTGGAAAACACAGAGAACAGTGCAATTCAGAGTAAAATATTTATGTGATTTTTGTGATGCATTCAAAATTAATAACGGAGCAACCCACAGCCCGAGGCCACCCAATCCTAGATCATTCATTTCAATCATCTATGCACCATATGCAAAAACCATAACAATGTGCAATATACGCAATGATATTAACACAATTCCACATGCACGATCTTTCATACAAATTTAGGAATGTGCATGATCTTCCATGCTCATATGCATGTGTTCACCATCCCAGGTGCAAGTACTTCCTTTCACATTTATATGACAGATCTTTTAATATCAAAATTGCCAATTATCAAGCTAAGCACATAGTTGGGTTGAGCACATACTGTGGTATTCTTACATTGTAGAAACTGCACAAATTCATATATGTGTTAAGATGCAAAAAATGCACAGATTCAGAGTTTTGACATGGACCTTAACAAATAAAAATGTAATTTCTATCATGGATCCTCACAGAAATTTAATTTCTATTAACAAACTTATTACCTATGATCATTCAGCCATTGTATTTAACAATTCAGAAAGTATGCAGCTTAATCGACACATATTAACATTGAACTAACACCCTGTATATCCTGGACATGTTTATACACTGTCATGTGAAAGCCCAAAATTTCTTTGCGTATGCTATGGCTTGAGTGTGAACATTTCAGAACATAGGGTAGTATAACCGTGGAATCATACTCCGAACATGGAATAGTTTGAGTATTCAACTATCAAAATCAGCGATCTTTTAACAGGGAATAATTCAAAATATACTTGACGCCTTTTGTTCAGCCACTCTAAGGTAAAAAATCAAGAAACTATTATTAGATAGTAAAAATGTGTGGTATAGTATGGATGTAGTATCCCGCATTGGATTGCCACTAGCCCATGAACCATTCAGCAGGAAATTAGATAGGTAGTAGATACTGTAACCCCGCTTCAGTCGATCTAATGGGTGTCCCAATGTATTTAGGTGGAACCACACATGACTGCTCTCATGGCGGAGTTTGATATATTACCGATAGTACAAGCTACAAAAGTTGAACATTACAGTGGCAATACAAATTAAGCAACATATGTTCAAAGATCAAAAGATGCAGTCCCAGTTGAAAAAGATGAATTTTATCAATGGATAACAAGAAACAAGGATTTCCCAAGTCTAAGATATGTAACTAAACTGTTTTATTTCCCTATACATGATCAACAAGCTCAAGTTTAGACAGCAAGCTGGAAATTTCAAAACCATGAGACCTCTAGTTGCTATCTCGAACATCAAACACTATTATAACGAGAAAGTCGTGTGAGGGTTCCTAAGCATGATTGATGGTGGAAAAGCAATAAATAAAGCATATTCAAAAGTATACATTAATGAAGTACTGCTGTTGCAGGTAGAAACACACTGGCTTTAAAAATATAGAATCTTGTCAAGCTTCAGTTTGAGAAAAAACCATCAAACTTATACAAAATTTGAAGTTTGTTGTATCATATAAATACAACAGTATAATTCTAGAACCATCTATGAGATTAAAAATACTAGATGAGGTTATATAGTTTAGTCTATATGTATATTAATACCCACAGTTTAGGTTATATATAAAAAAACCACCACCACCACCACCACAACAACAACAACAACTACGCCTTCATCCCAAAACAATTGAGGTCAGCGATATGAACCAAAAAAGAAAATCATTCTGGGTCTTCCACATGAATCCTTCTCCTCCAATCATTTCTATCCTATGCCATGTCCTTGGTGAGGTTCAAAGCATTCATATCCTTTCCTATCACCTCCATCCATGTCTTCCTAGGCCTACCCCGACCTCTTTTAACTAATATATTTTCCCATTTCTCCATCCTTCTAACTGGAGCATCATTAGGCCTTCGCCGAATATGTCCAAACCACCGTAAACGAGTCTCTCTCATCTTATTTTCAATGGGTGCAACACCTACCTTCTTACGTGTCTCCTCGTTCCGAATCTTATCTTTTATTGTATTTCCACACATCCATCTCTGCATACGCATCTCAGCTACACTCATTTTTTGAATATGATGTCTCTTGGCAGCCCAACATTCCGTACCATATAGTAAAGCGGGCCTAATAGTCGTCCTATAAAACTTTCCCTTCAACCGCAATGACATTCTACGATCGCACAACACTCCAGTTGCACTTTTCCATTTCATTCACCCAATCTTTATCCTATGATTTACATCTCCATCAATTTCTCCATACTTTTGAATGATAGATCCCAAATATTTGAAACAATCATCCACCGATATTTCTTGCTCAACAAGCTTTACTACACTCCCATCATTACTTCGTTGCTTACTAAACCGACATTCCATGTATTCTGTCTTACTCTTACTCAACTTAAAACCTCTTGCTTCCAATGTCTGTCTCCATAATTCTAACTTAGCATTAACCCCAGCTCTAGACTCATCAATCAAAACAATATTATCAGCAAACAACATACACCACGACACATTTTCTTGAATTGATCTCTTTAGCTTATCCATCACTATAACAAATAGGAGAGGGCTTAGAGCAGATCCTTGATGTAACCCTACCGTTATAGGAAAATTGGTTGTCACCCCTCCACAAGTGCGGACATTGGTTACTACTCCTTCATACATATCCTTAATTATACTAATGTACTTGAGAGAAACACCTTTCTTCATCATTGTCCACCAGAGATCGTCCCTAGGTACTCTATCGTATGCCTTCTCCAAATCAATAAAAACCATATGCAAATCTTTTTTCCTCTCTCTATTTCTCTCAATAAGTTGTCTAAGAAGATGCATAGCTTCTATAGTTGATCTTCCACCATAGGGATATGACCCCATTTAAAACAAAATTCCATAACTACATCTAATTAAACCTCTTTTGGTGTCGTTTCACACATAAGAGCACGAATATGCATAAAAATTTTTATAGTTTCAATACCGATCTCCCCAAAACCGATATGTGTTAAATGAGAAAACAAAAACTCTGTACATGGCACGCTTGTTGAACCCAGATTCTACCTTTTTATTTTTAACTCACTCGAATGGGCTGAGCAGTTTCTTATATGATACTTGAGACAAGCACTCCACTGAACCATAGAAAAACCCATAGTAGAATAAAAAATTTCAAACAAAAACTTTTCCAACAGCAACACAGTGCATGCTTGACATCGATACATATGCAAAAACACATAAACCCTACATCAGTACTCACGCAAGACACAGAGAACCCCCTGTAATCCGAAAACAAAAATTTCTCTTTTTTTTTTCTGTAGCGTCAGCCACAAAGAAAACCACGACCAAGAAACTCGATTTGGGTTTCCTTGGTAGTCTAAATCATGCAAGAAAACCCCACCCATAATCAATACATTACTCAAATCACAAGAGGGAACCCGTACCTCAGATCGGCAATCAGAGACTGCTGTCGCGAAAGGAGGGTCGACCGACACTGGTGCTACTGCTGCCGCGCGCGAAAATGAGGGAGAAGAGAACGAGAGTCAGAGGGTGTGAAGTAGAGGGAGACGAGAGCAAAGGTGGGGAGGAAGAGCACGGGAGGCCCTTTGTAGAAAGGGGGTCTCCCGAAAAGGAAGGAGTTTACCTTCCATCTTCCGGCGGCCGCTTACACCCCCTCCCCCCTTTTGCGATTTTGGGGTTTTCTTCTGTGTTAGGGTTCATTCAGAACCCTAACTCTTTATTTTTATCGGGCAACCCGTATCGGGTTGCCTTTGAGTTTTTATCTCTTTTTTTTTCATTTGTTTCACAGGGCACGGTCCGGGTCTAAGACCGAGGTCCAGGTCCAACCGGGGTTTTGGGCCCGCACCACCCATGCGATATGGATCCATGGGTTGGATCCGAATGGATCCCTTAATATAATTACGTCCATTTATATATATATATATATTTTCCACTTATTTTCTTTTTCTTAAATGTATATATAAGATATTATACTTAAATAAGTAAATATCTTGGATCCAGAATGTGGATCCTAGGCTTATTTACGTATTTTATCTACAAAAAAAATTCTAATTAATTCCCCAAAAAATGCGGTTATTACACTACTATAGTCTCTTGTCCCCATTATGGGACAAATTATCTATTCTCAAACCTAAATGGGAAGGTTGGACAATAAAAATAAGGCAAAAACTAATTGAGAAGGAGAATCTTTTCTTGTTTGTGCTTAGGCCTGAGTTTGAGCAAGTGAGATCCTCTCTTCTCCATAAAACCACCTCGCCTTTTATTAGTGAGACACTTGTCGAAGTATGCCATGAGGAAAAAAGACTCGACATGAACAAGGCAAGTGAAGAAGTTCTTGCTCTGTCAAGACCTGACAATAATGTGAGGTCATGTAGCCCTCTTCATTTCGAGAAAAGGTATAATGGAGGTGGAAGGAAGATTATTTGCCACCATTGCAATGAATCGAGGCACATGAAACCAGAATGCTCTAAACTCAAACAAAAGGTGATCTCGATGAGTGAAAACACTTCCAAAAAAGAGGAAACAAGCAAAAGAGGAAGCGATGTTAAGGACTTGTCAATCACTTAATTGGTGGAGGCTCTTCAACATCCAAAGGCCACTCTATCTACTTTCAATGTCACTGTGTCAATCTTCTTCCCCTCTTGGATCTTGGATTCAGAAGCCTCGTTTTCCATGACACCAAATGAGTCTACTTTATGATTGAACAAATTCATATTTCTCATGTGTTTCTACCGTCGATGAAACCTCTTTAAATGTCAAAAGTATAAGAAATTTAAAGATTTTTTTAAAGAATTCAATTTTTTTGGTGTCAAATGTTACTCATTCCAAAACTAAACTTAAATCTTTTCTCGGTTTCTCAAATGTCGGATTATGGGTGTGAGGTCTTCTCATATAAGGCTTGTTGGGTGCAGATAGGGAAGCTGATTGGGCAAGACCATAGAAGGAGATCTCTAGATTCTCTACTATATGGACTTTCTTGATCTCCCAAAAGAATCTTTTTGTAACTATGCCCAATAAATAGACTTAGTTCTTTGGCATAAAAGATTAGGTTACCCAAGTATCTCCAAATTGTCACTTTTTCCTTTTTTGCAAAAATATTATAAGGCAAAATATTTTGTTTGCAATGATTGTATACTTGAAAAAATGAAGATGCTTCCTTTTGGATCTAGAACTTTTGTGTCAAATGAACCTTTTGAATTGGTGCATTCGGATGTGTGGTGACGGATTTTTGTTACGTCAAAAGGAGGCAAAAAGAGGATTCTTGTATTATGTTACTTTTATAGATGATTATAGTACATATACTCTATGTAATCAAAAGTGCTAGGCAGTGGACCCCTAAGAATCCTAGGCGGGACTAGGCGGATTAGTCGGTACCTTGATTAAGAAATAAAAAAATATAAAAAATATGCAAATGAATTGCTAAAATTAGTAACAAACATGTATGCAACATAAAAACTATCAACAATAAGCAATAAACCAAAAAACACATGTCGAACATTACAAAACCTGCCCAAATATTAAAAATAATTGAATAAGCAAAGCAAACAACTATCAACAAATGCCAAATAATTTTAAAATAATATAAATTCTTAAAATAAAGTACTAAAACTAACAACAAAGATGTATCCAACATAAAATTAATCAACGACAAATGTACAAAGCATAAGGTATTGCTACCATCAAGCGTAGTAAACATGTTATATTTACAAAACTTGTCCAAATATTATTAAGACTAAGAACAAAGATGTATCCAACATAAAATTAATGAACAAATGCACAAAGTACAAAATTCCACTATCGTGAAGCATAGCCGCATAATAAATCTGTTATATTACAAAACCTGACAAAAAATTAAGACACATGTACATATAAACAAACACACATAATAATTCAATGTCACATCTACATATACAAACACATAACAAATTAATTAAAAAAAAACAAAAAATGCACATAACAAGTTGCAAGGTACCAATTTTCCCACCTAGGCAAGGACCGACTAGGCGCCCAGTCAGTGCTTAGGCAAGAAAATTAGTACCCATGAAGGGGGAAAACTAGGAATCCGACCGATTCCTAGTTTTTCCTTCGACTAGCCAGACTAGACGCCTTTGACTACATAGGATATACTTGGATTTACTTAGATTCAAATCCAATGCTTTTGCATGTTTTAAAGATTTTCATAATTTAGTTAAAAATCAATTCAAAACCTTTCGCTCTGATTTAGGGGGAAAATGTCTTTCAAATGAATTTCATACTTATTTGAAGACTCATGGGATTATACATCAAAAATCTTGTGCTAGAACACCTCAACAAAATGGAATTGCCGAAAGAAAACATCTGTCGTATTGTTGAAACTACTAGAACTTTGCTTATTTCAAAGGGATTTCCAATTTTTTTTTGGGCTGAAGCTAGTCTTACCATGATATATTTAATAAATAAAATGCCTTCACCAAATTAATAGCTTTTTAAAATTAGTTTGGATTTGAAAAGATTAAGGGTGTTTAGATGCAAGTGTTTTGTACTTATTGAAAAACATGACAAACTCTCTTAATGCCATAAAGTGTATTTGTTGGATATGTTGATAACCAAAAAGGCTATAAATGCTACAATTTGAAAAATGATAAGCTCTATGTTTCTAGGAATGTTACATTTCTTAAAAGAGAAAAAAGATTTGATGTTCAAAAATCCAAGGAAGATCTTGGGTATGCTTTCTTGTTTGATTTATTACCTAAATATAATGCTAAGGTTGTGGATTATGATACTAGTGAGAATGTTGGTGATAATGCTTCTAATGATATTGATGATAATCTAGAACCTATTCATGAGTCAAATGTTGATAAAGAACCTACTTGAGAACTTCAATGTTACTCTCGATGTGATAGTGGGGATCATCCATGTGCTTTTGATAAATATAACTAATTCCTTGAGATAAAAGAACCTAGTGTTAATAGATCTGAACGGATCTCTAGACCCTCAAACGGGTTAGTCTCCTATGAGTATTTTTCACCCAATTTTAGATCTTGTCTTATAGTTATACATTCATATAATGAACATTCAAATTATAGGAAGACCATAAAAGAATGAGTTGAAGCTATGAACTTAGAACTAGACATAAAGCTAATACTTGAAAAATTCAACCACTACCAAAGGAAAAGAAGGCTATACGATGTAGGTCGGTATTTAAAGTAAATATCGAAAGTGATGGATCATTAGAAAAATACAAAGCTAGGCTAGTTATAAAATGATATTCCTAAGAATATTGTATAGATTACGAAAAAAACCTTTGCTCTAGTTGCCTCTATGACTAATGTTAGGACTCTCATTGCAATAATGTCTATTGAGAATTTACCTATATACCAATTAGATGTTAAAAATGTCTTTCTAAATAGAAATTTGAATGAAGAAGTTTACATGGATCTTTCTCTCGGTCTGAACATTGAGAAGGGTATAGTTCTTCGTCTTCGCAAAACCTTGTATGGGCTTAAACAAGCCCCAAGGCATGGTATGATAGGTTTAATAGAACTATGTTGGATTTTGGTTGTAGTTCATGTTATACTGACACTGCTTTTTTTGTAAGTCCCATATGTTTTACTTTTGTTATACTACTATATGTCGATGATATGATCATCATTGAGAGTGATAAGAAAGCGGTTGAAGAAATCAAATTTATACTTAAAGAGACTTTTGCTATGACTGATCTCATTTTTTTGAGATATTTCTTAGGTATTGAAGTAGCTTATTCACCAAGAGGATACATTTTGTCTCAAATGAGGTTTGCAACTGATATTGTTGCTCGCTCGAAAATCATAGATGATAAACATGCTTACACCAGAAGTCGTTAATGCCAAGATGAGAGCTGAAGATGAGATTCGATTGGATGATCCAACACCTTATCAACAACTTATTAGATCATTAACTTATTTGTCCATTACTTGATCATACATTGCACACGCAATGCATATTGCAAATTAATTTCAGCATGCACCAACCTTTGTGCACATGAATGTCGTGTTGCAAATAATCAGATATATAAAGAATTTTTATCCAAAGGGATTTTATTATCTTCATCCTCATCTTTAAATCTTATTGCTTATATTGATTCTGATTGGGGTGAAAATCCAAATAACTGATACTCAACTACTGGTCTCTATGTGTTCCTAGGTGATTATCTTATATCGTGACAATGTAAAAAACAACAGAAGATATCGTTATCTTCCACGAAAGTTGAATATAGAGATGATTACGACATCAACTGAGGTCATGTGGTTGCGGTCTCTACTTAGAGATATGGGAGTTGATGTTTCAGAACCTTCAAAGTTGTGTTGTAATAACAAGAATGCCATATACATTGCTAGCAATCGTACGTTTCATGAACGGACCAAGCACATCGAGATTGACTGCCTTTATGTTAAGGAAGAACACTTGAAAGGGACTATTGATTTGCCTTTTGTACCATAAGAGTATCAAATCACATATTTTTTCACTAAATCCCTCCCTTTACCACAATTTCTCTTAGCAAAATTTTGGTGATCTCACCGTAAGTTTGAGTTGTTAAAATGTAAAATGTAACATATCTAATATATATATAATAATAATATTATATTATATTATTATTATATATTTATATTTATTTTTCTTTTCTTTTCCTTTTTGTATTTTTATTTTTATCTAGTTCGTTTAGAACTAGATACCACATCCTAGTCAAGTTCCAACTAGGACTTGACTAAGGATATAGTCCTTGGACCTAGTCCAACGACTATATTTAGAGCCGTTGGACTAGGTCCAACGACTCTTAAGGAGAGCTCTAAAAGAGCTCTCCTTTACCACTCTCCCACTTGTATAAATAGGGGTGTTCCCCCTCCATTGTATTCATTACTTTTTAAGCATATCTTGTTAGAAATAAAGATTTATTATTTTTATTGTGTTCTTCCATTTATAACCTTTCATGGGTTGTGTTTGAGGTATTTCCAATAGATACTCTTTGAGAGTTTCTCGTGCTTTTGTGGAAGACCACCATTTCATTACATGGTATAAAAGCCTTAAAGACCTTAGATCTTGAAGAATTTTTGTCTTGTTTTTCGTGCCTCATTTGCAAATGGTGTTTTATCCTCTTGTTCGTGACTCAAGAGACTTTTTTTAAAGAAGGAAAGCATTTAGAGGAAGCTTGGATATGAAATTTTGTGTTTGTACTCATTCTTCTCCTCTTATCTTTCTCTTTATCTCTTTTTTCTTCTCTAATCTATTATCTCTTTTTCTCACCCTTATAAAAGATGGATAACAATGATAAGATCACCATCATACCCATAAAATTAAATGACACCAACTATGTGATGTAGGCTTTAATCATAAAGCACCACATTTGGGGAAAAGGGTTGTGGGGTAAAGTGGATGGTTCCGATTCGGAACCGAAACTAATTCTCACAAAAATTGAGAATGACAAAGAAGTACCTCTCACATGAGAGAAGAATAAGGCGTTGACAACCTATGAGAAAAAATGGAAAGAGTGAAGGATAGGTCTCACCAAAATTATGTCATGACTAATTATTAGCATTGTCATTAAGAAATGCTCTAGCCTTGCTAAATTTGAGCATGCCGATAAAGCTTGAGAATATCTTAGAAATATGTATTCCCTTAAAGATATTGCACATGTGTGCAATTTGCACGACAAAGTCCGAACGATGACTCAAAAGGATAAAACTATTAGGGAATATTACAATGAGTTATCCAAATCTTCGGAGAAATTGACTCTTCTTGAGCCAAAATGACATTGTTCCGAAGATATCGAGATTCGCCAAAAGCAACTCAATATGAAACATTTTTATTAATTTATAAACGGTTTAAGACCGGATATTGAGTCGACCAAATCAACTCTTTTACATCGAGGAAAGGTTTCCTGTATCATTGATAATATAAAGGAACTGATTATGAAGAAAAAAAGACTTGGGAAGAATACTCCAAAACTTGAAGATGATTCCGTTTTAGCTGTGTCTAAACCGGGTAGCTATGTGTGTACTTATAGGCCACCTCATTTTGGTAGACAAAATGGTGATTTTAACAAAAGAAAAGTCATTTGCCACCATTGTCATGATCCGGGGCACTATAGGCCTCAATGTCCTAAGCTAAAAAGAAGAGGAGAGAAGAAAAGAAAGTTGCATCTGTCGCACCGAAATCAAAAGATCAAGATGCACTGGTATCTATGATCCAATTAATGGAGATTCTTTAACTTTTTCTCAAAGGAGCATCCTCCTCAACTGAGGCCTCGACTGGAGCAGCTGTTTTATCATTCTACGATCTCGATAACTTTCCTTGTTTTCTTGACTCTGATGCTTCTTTTCATATAACCCAAAATGTTAATAGCTTATTCGAATGTCTTAAAAATAACTTAAGTGTGTCAAAAGTTTTCACGGTTTATGGTACATCTCTTAAATATAAGGAATAAGAAATTTTGAAAAACTTCATAAAACAAAGAAATTTTTTATCCCAGAAGTTAGATATATTTCTAAACTAAATTTAAACCTTTTGTTTGTTTCTCACATATCTGATTATGTGTGTAATATCTCCTCTTCTTATGGTTCTTGGGTCCATAATTGCCAGTCAGGGATTGGGGAAGGCCATAGAGAATGAGGACTCTATTACATGAATTTTTTGGAATTGCCTAAGAATGCTTTCTGTTATAATGTTCAGAAACTAGAGTTGGATTTGTGGCACAAAAGACTTGGTTATCCTAATATGTCTAAAATCCAATATTTTTCAAGTTTAGGAAAATTTCGTAATTCTGAAAGCTTTACTTGTAAAGATTGTATCCTTGGCAAAATGAAAAGATTATCGTTCAGAAACTAGAGTTGGATTTGTGGTACAAAAGACTTGGTTATCCTAATATGTCTAAAATCCAATATTTTTCAAGTTTAGGAAAATTTTGTAATTCTGAAAGCTTTACTTGTAAAGATTGTATCATTGGCAAAATGAAAAGATTACCGTTTCATAATAGAACTTTTGTTTTTTCTAGACCACTTAAATTAATACATTCAGATGTTTGGGGTCCTGTACCAGTTATTTCAAAATGTGGATATGCATATTATGTAATTTTTGTGGATGACTTTTCTAGGCATACTTGGATTTACTTCTAAGCATAAATCTGACATTTTTTCACACTTTCAAACATTTCATAGAATAATTAAAAATAAATTGCAAAATGATATTTTTATTTTTTGCACTGATTTAGGGGGAGAATTTATGTTCAAAAAATTCAAACACTATCTCAACTTACATGGCATCACACATAAAAGATCTTGTCCACACACACCACAACCAAATGGTCTGGCTGAATGTAAACATCGACACATCATGGAAACCACTAGGACTTTATTAATATCAAATCAAGTTCCAAAAGGTTTTTTGGTAGAAGCTGCCCTAACTGCTACCTATCTTATTAATCGAATACCATCTTCTTTTTTGAAAAATATAAGTCCAATTGAAAAACTTGCTAACTTATCTCCTGATTATTCTAGACTAAGGGTCTTTGGATGCAAGTGTTTTGTTTTAACCAATAAGACTGACAAACTTTCTCGCCAAGCAATTCCTTGTGCCTTCTTAGTGTAACGACCCCAACTCATACCCATGAAAAAGTGACAATTTTTTTTAAAAGTGCAAAAACATTCCCAGAAACCCGGGGCCTTTACAGTTACAACACATCCACAACCACAAGGGATCTTATACCCATCTTTCAAACCAAACCAAACTTTATTTATTAAAGCTCATAGAGTGACGTAAGTAAATAAAATATAAATAAAGCAGAAAGAAGAACACACTGTCCAAAGAAAAGTTTGCCAAGAAGTCACATAGCCCTCGTAGCTCATCGCAAAGCAAATCCTTTCACTGTGCCTCAAAAAATGTAAAAAACACAAAAATAGGGGTGTCAAAATCCAAAGAATTATGTATACGAATCCCTCTAATTGAAAAACTTGTTAACTTATCTCCTGATTATTCTAGACTAAGGGTCTTTGGGTGCAAGTGTTTTGTTTTAACCAATAAGAATGACAAACTTTCTCGCCAAGCAAATCCCTGTGCCTTCTTAGTGTAACGACCCCAACTCATACCCGTGAAAAAGTGGTAAATTTTTTTTAAAGTGCAAAAACATTCCCAGAAACCCCGGGCCTTTACAGTTACAACACATCCACAATCACAACCACGAGGGATCTTATACCCATCTTCCAAACCAAACCAAACTTTATTTATTAAAGCTCATAGAGTGACGTAAGTAAATAAAATATAAATAAAGCAGAAAGAAGAGCACGCTGTCCAAAGAAAAGTTTGGCAAGAAGTCACATAGCCCTCGTAGCTCATCGCAAAGCAAATCCTTTCACTGTGCCTCAAAAAATGTAAAAAACACAAAAATATGGGTGTCAAAATCCAAAGAATTCTATATACGAATTCCTCTAATTGAAAAACTTGTTAACTTATCTCCTGATTATTCTAGACTAAGGGTCTTTGGATGCAAGTGTTTTGTTTTAACCAATAAGAATGACAAACTTTCTCGCCAAGCAAATCCCTGTGCCTTCTTAGTGTAACGACCCCAACTCATACTCGTGAAAAAGTGGTAATTTTTTTTTAAAGTGCAAAAACATTCCCAGAAACCCGGGGCCTTTACAGTTACAAAACATCCACAACCACAAGGGATCTTATACCCATCTTCCAAACCAAACCAAACTTTATTTATTAAAGCGCATAGAGTCTGAGACGTAAGCAAATAAAATATAAATAAAGCTGAAAAAAGAGCCACACTGTCCAAAGAAAAGTTTGCCAATAAGTCACATAGCCCTCGTAGCTCCTCGCAAAACAACTTCTGGAGTGTCGACTTTCTTATCATCAGTAATGCCAGACCTGAAAACAATATCAAAAGCAAATTTAGTCTGAGATAATAAATATCCTCTAGGAGAATAAACAACTTCAATGCCTAAAAAATATCTCAACAAGCCTAAATCAGTCATTTCAAAATGAGATTTAAGAAGTGTTTTGATCGTTTCCACTCCCTGTTTATCGCTTCCGGTGATGATCATATCATCCACGTAGAGAAGAAGCACAATGATCCTTGCATCAGAATTCTTAATAAACAAAGCAGTGTCAGTTAAACAGAATTGAAAACCAATATCAATCATAACACGCCTAAACCTATCATACCAAGCTTTCAGTGCTTGTTTAAGTCCATAAAGAGTTTTTTCTAAGCGAAGGACTTTACTCTTAGGAATACTTAGACCAGGAGGGGGTTCCATGTAGACTTCTTCAACTAGCTTTCCATTTAAAAAGGCATTTTTGGCATCCATTTGAAAAATAAACTATTTTTTGATAGAAGCTAAGGCAATTAAGGTTCAAACAATTGTCATACGAGCCTCCGGAGCAAAGGTTTCTTCGTAATCAATCCCATATTCTTGGGCATACCCTTTGGCTACTAATCGAGATTTATATCTTTCAAGAGTACCATCACTCTTGGTTTTAATTTTATAAACCCATCAACATCCTATAGTTTTCTTCCCTGGAGGAAGATCTTGAATAGTCCATGTAGAAGCCTTTTCAAGTGCATCTAATTCAACTTTCATGTTCTATCCATTTGATATCATTTTTTGCTTGAAAATATGTGGATGGTTCTTCATATGAGTGAATTAATGCAATAACTGCCCTATACGTGGGTGAGAATGACTCGTATGATACAAACTTTCCTAGAGGCCTCGAGACTCGGGATGATTGTCTAGTTGGAATGTTAGAATATTTTTCAAGTGCACATGGAGAATTAGACTCTTGTCGCCTGGAATATTGAATACTAGTATTCCTATGAACTTCTTCATTTTCAACATTATGATTAAGATCAATAATTCTTTGATCATCATCAAAGTTACAGTCAAGGTCATATTTATCAAATGTTGATGTTAGATCTAGCAAAAAGGAGTACTCAGTGACGTCTTTTAATTTTCTAAAATCAAAGAAGCTCTCCTTTTCAAGAAAGGAAACATTTCGAGACACATATAGTCTATTATTTTTGGAGTCAAAACATCTATAACCTTTCTGATTTTCAGCATATCCTAAAAAGGCACAGAGAATCGCACGAGGGGAAAGTTTATCATTTTTGTCAGTAAATATGAAACATTTGCACCCAAATATTTTTAGTCTAGAGTAGTCTGGAGAAATGTTCATAAGTTATTCAATGAGAGTGATATTTTGTAACGAAGAAGATGACATCCTATTAATGAGATAGGTGACAGTTAAGGCAACTTTTGCCCAAAAGTCTTTCGGGACTTGATTTGATTAATAAAGTCCTAGTGGTTTCTATAATATAACGATGTTTTCGTTCCGCCAGTCCATTTTGTTGATGTGTATAAGGACAAGATCTTTGATGTGTGATGCCATGCAATTTAAGATAATTTTGAAAATCTGTGGATAAAAACTCTCCCCCTGAATCTGTGCGAAAAATAACAATATCATTTTGAAACTTGTTTTTAACCATATTATGAAAAGTTTGAAAGTATGAAAATACTTCAGACTTATGTTTGAGAAAGTAAATCCACGTATGTCGGGAGAAATCATCGACAAAAATAACATAGTAAACAAATCCTCCTTTAGAAATTACTGGTGCAGGACCCCAAACATCCAAGTGTATTAATTCAAGTGGTCTTGAAGAAAAAAATGTTCTGTTCTGAAATGGTAATCTTTTCATTTTGCCGATAATACAATATTTACAATCAAATGATTCAGAGTTACAAAATTTTCCTAGATTTGGAAAATATTGGATTTTGGCTATATGTGGGTGACCAAGTCTCTTATGCCACAGTTCCAACTCTGTTTTCTAAATATTATAACAAAAAGCTTTCTTCGACATTTCCAAAAAGTTCATGTAATAGAGTCCTTCTCTATGGCTTTCCCCAATTAGCTTGCCTGACTGACGATCTTGTACCTAACAACCATGAGAAGAAAATGAAATATTACACCCATAATAAAAAATTTGAGATACAGATAAAAGATTTAAATTTAATTTCGGAACATGTCTAATTTCTGGAATAGAAAATTTCTTTGTTTTATAATTTTTTTCAAAATTTCCTATTTCTTCTATTTCAAGAGAAGTCCCGTCAGCAGGAAAGACCTTTGACACACTTGTTTTATTTTTAACACTTTTGGATAGACTTTGATTATTTGGGGTCATATGAAAAGATGCACCCGAGTCAAGGAGCCAATAAATTTTACCTGGATCAGAAAAAGATGAGGCTGCTGCGCCGGTTGAAGCTTCAGATGAGGAAGAGGCACATTTGATGAGAGGTTGAAGAATCTCCATTAGTTGGGCTAGAGAAACTGGTGCATTCTGATCTTTAAGCTCCGATCCAGCAATTGCAACTCTTTTTTCTCTCAGCTCCTTAAGTTTGAGACATGACAGTGATGACAAATAACTTTCTTCTTATCATAGTCACCATTTTGTCGGTTAAAGTGAGGAGGCCTATATGATCGAACATGATTCCCTGGTCTAGACATGGCTAAAATAGAATCATCTTGAATTTTTGAAGAACCATTCCGGAGACGATTTTCTTCCATTGTTAACTCTTCAATAGTTTCAACAATAGAAGGAATTTTTCCTCGGTGAAGGAGGGCCGATTTAGTGGTTTCAAATTTCGGCCTTAATCCAATGATAAATTGGTAAAAATGTTCAGCATCGAGTTGTTTTTGACGAAGCTCGATATCTTCGGTATAATGCCACTTTGGTTCTAAAAGGGAAAGTTCTTCCCAAAGTTCGGACAACCTATTGTAATATTCACGAATAGTTTTGTCTCCTTGTGTTATCATTCAAACTTTTTCTTGGAGGTTGCACACGTGTGCAATATCTTTAAGAGAATACATATTCTTGATGTATTCCCATGCCTTATCGACATGATCAAATTTGGCAAGGCTTGAGCATTTTTTAATGTCAATGCTATTGATAAGCCATGACATTATCTTCGCATGAGATATTCTCCATTCTTTCTATTTCTTCTCGTATGAGGCAAGAGCCTTGATTTTCTCTTCTTCCGATAGAGAGACCTCTTTATCTCCCTCCTTTTTAGTAAGAGATAACTTAGGTTCCGAATGTGAACTATCCACAATCCCCCATAAGCCTTTTCCCCGTATATGGTGTTTCATGATTGAAGCTCATGTTACGTAGTTCGTATCACTTAGTTTCATAGGCATGATGGTGACTTTATCATTGTCATCCATTGATTACAAGGAGAGAAGGAATAGGGATAGAAGAGAAATGAAAAAGAAAGAAGAAAACACAATACAGCAAGATGTAAAATCTTCTTCAATGAAGTGATAAAACACTTCTCTTCAAGTGGCGAACACTTTTGCAAATGGGCACGGAAACCGAGACAGTTTTTCCTCAAGATCTAGTATTTTTGCGGCTTTGATACCATGAAATGAAATAGGCATCTTTGAAACACGAGCTTAGATTCAAAAGGAAAAGTATCATGAATGACACTAAAGCATAACCCTTAAAAAGGGTATAACTGGAAATAAAATAAAAATAAAAAGATATTCTTTATTGATATGAAAGCCCAATTGCTTAAGAAGCATTGGAATGAAATACAAGAGGGGCTGCACCCCTTTATATACACAACTGAAAGAGGAGGACTCAATAGAGCTGCTCTATTGCTAGTCAAGTCTGGACAGGACTTGACTAGCAACAGTCATTCTAGTTCAAACTGAACTAGATGACATAAAGACAAAAAAAATAAAAATAAAAGAAAAAAGTTACAGAAAAGAAAGAAATGAAAAATATATTTATATATATATATATAATAATATAATAATATTATTATATATATATGTACAGTTTTACATTTTAAGTTTTAACATATCTAATATGCATAAGATTATGCATGATCAATGGTGATGATGATGATTGATGTGGTATTATGGCGGTGAACTAGTGACGTGATTAGGATGATATTATTTCGATGACATGCTGCTTTAGGGTTTGTTTTGGAATTTTGGATTTTT
This sequence comes from Nuphar pumila, assembly GCF_984573655.1. Lineage (NCBI taxonomy): Eukaryota > Viridiplantae > Streptophyta > Magnoliopsida > Nymphaeales > Nymphaeaceae > Nuphar > Nuphar pumila. Next base: position 13,535,956 of record NC_143256.1, read on the forward strand.
CTTTTTTTGCAAATTTGCCACATGGCATTAAGTCTTTTTGGGTTCGAATTTTAAATCTTTTATTATGTTTGGTTTGCAAGTTTAAGGGATATGGTAAAAATTGCATCAGATACGATTTTGACCCTATCCCCCCTGTATCCGGCCCTTATGATCCATATCCAATCCATATTCTAATAATCCATGCCATATCTGATCCGAATCCTTTCGGAGTGGGTAAGGCTTTAGAATGCCATATCCCTGTGACTTAGCTATGGACCCAAGGATGCCATTAACAGTGGGGTTTTGCTTACTTGCTTCATTCTAGCATCTTTATCTCATAATCTTTTTCCATTCCTGTATCCCCAAAAGAATCTTACAGTCCCTTGGTATGAAGCAAAAGCTGCTAGTGCATTTAGCAGCTGTTTGATTAGTTTCCAAACCTAGTGTTGCCTGCCTCAGTTATCATCATTGATATATTTGTTCCTTATAACTGAGAAAGTAGGCATGAAAGGTAATTACAAAATCTGAACGGGGTTTCCAAAATTGTTTTTCTCTAGAACCATGTAAAGGAGGATATGCTTACACATGATGTTGTGGAAACTTTGTGCTAAACCTTTGCCATTTGAGGTGATTTATGCTATAACACAACATATTAAACTTCAGAATATGAACTTATTAGTTCTATCTGTCCTTTGGAATAACACAGATGAATCTTCATTAGTGATGCCAGCCTGTGATCTGTTTGACCTTCTGTTCAACTTCGTAAATCCTTGCTTAGATCACAATCACAAAGGATGCTATGGAGTGACCTTCAAACTATCAGCACATCTGTTTTGATGAAACAATTTTTTTGGTTGAGATTGATGAAACAAATAAAAACACTGAGGAATCGACCGTCTTGTTTGCTACCACTAGAACAACAATTCAATTTCCAATTAACTTCTTTAAGCATATCTATGAGAAGTCTACAATACTATCTAAATTGAAATTTATTTGTGATGATTTTATTAAAGTAACTCTTAAAATTTAAGCAAATTCACAATTGTTTTTTCTGAATTTAGTTGGAAGAACACCCAGGCTAACCACCTTTTGATATCAAGGATCTGTCATAAACTTTGCTGGAAACTATATGCTTAAACTGTTTTTTATGGGGGTGTTTGTTTTACCCATTTTGGAGAGAATGAGTCACTTTGATATGAAAATGGCTCCTTTCTCCAGGTGAAACAAACACACCATTTTTGTGGGGAAATGGTCAAAGAGAAATAACTTTCTCTTTAACTGTATATTTTACATGAAAGTGAGATCATACCTTCCCCTCTTGGGAAGAGTTTTCCTGCCACGTTTTTCCATGGTGTGCATTTTTTTAATGAATGCAAAAGGCTACTTTTTGCACGTGGGCTCATTTTCTTGACTTTTTTTTCTCTAGCATGGAGCAACAGTTTCGCTTTCATAAATGCATATGTTCCTTTTTGCAAGTAGGGCCCACTTACTTTTTGTTTTTTCCACTCAACATGAGACAAACATGAAACCATGCAGTTCCTTATGAAAACTGTTTTACATGATTTTGCTATAATGTGCAACACAAATCAGATGAGATTTGTGTTTCTCTTTCTCACCTCTGCAACAAATGCCCCCTAACAGTTGTCCATTGTCTGTATAGTTTGGTTGGACAAGTCAGGAAAGCTAATTTTGTGCATAAAGTAAAGAAAATCAGAAAAACAGAAGGTTACCAATAAACACAGTGAACAGATACTCCAGATTACACTGTTTTAGATGCATTGCTAAAAGAGAATGCTTAGTTCATATGCCTCTGAGTAATCCTTTTCTTTCATTTTCTCTTTGTGTGTGTGTTCAGGAACTTTATCTGAAGCTGAACAGGATGGCAAGTATAGCTGCAGATATGTTTGTTGGCAGGGAAAGATTTGCTACTATTTTACTGATGAGACTTACAGAGACTGTTATTTTATGGCTTTCTGAAGACCAGAGTTTCTGGGAGGATATTTTGGATGGCCCAAAGGCATTGGGACCTCTTGGCCTGAAGCAGGTATGTAATTTGATCGCCATGCCTATTGTATTTTTGAATATTATCTTATTAGCTATTTTTTTTTCAATGCAGTTTTTGTTAGATATGGAGTTTGTAATTAGAATTTCATCCCAAGGGCGCTATTTATCCCGACATTTGCATCAAGTTATCAAGGACATTATATCTAGAGCTATGGCAGCCTTTGCTTCAACTGGGATGGACCCTTACAGGTAAATGCTCTGCAGTTGTAATTAAATTTTGTTGTCCTCCCGGTGTATTTTAAATTTTTTCCCCTTGTTTGGTGTGTTTATGCAATGTCAGAGATTGCTGTGTGGGCAAAATCTTCGCGAGCAAAAATCTCATGATAATTAAGAAGGAAAAGTTTATTTAGTAGAATCTTGGGAAATCCTGGTGTATATATATAAAAATTCACATATAAATATTTGTTTTTATCGGCTATTTGTTGTAAAAAAACTGTGTTATTTTTAAATATTTTTTACTTGACTCCCTGGGGGCAAGGGTTACCCTACGAAGTTTTACGCTGCCAGGACAGCAACTGTAGGCAGGCAAAGCCGAGGTCTTTTATCCTGGCGGTGGTTTCTCCGTGTAAATATCAAAAAGATTATTTTTTACTTATATTTCTTTATAAAAATTAATTTTTATAATTTAATTTATTTTTATTGCCGAGAATTTTTCCAAAATAAGTGAGATTTTAAAAAAAAATTCAATTTGTCACAAGTTTTTGGCTGCTGATATTTTGCTGATTTCAACTTTTGTCACTATGGTTCAAATATTCTTTAAACCAAGGGTTATATATATATATATATATATAGTAGGTGGTAGCTGCCTACCATTGTTCTATCCTACCGCCAGCCTACCAGGCTTTTGAAAGGTTTTTTCCATGTTTTCCTTAAATCTGACTGTACAAATGTGTTCTACACATAGTTACCTATATTGTTTAAGGTAATATCTCAACGGCGGTATTTCTCGGAGATATTTTCAAAAGTTGAAAAATCTTGGGAGTTTAAAAAATATAAAAAATATGAAAAATAATAAGAAATATAAGAAAAAAATAGTTATTTTTGAAAAATTATAGGGAATATAACTTTGAAATGCTTTTAAAATAAAAAAAAACAAAAATAATAAATTTGGGCTTAAAATATATTAAATAAGTTTTTGTTTTCAAAAATATCGCTATGCAATAATATCGCGATATTTTTGCTCATGGTGATATTTTGAAAATATCACGATATTTAACCTGTAATATTGGCTGACCTAGATTTGCTGATAATATCGTGATTTTTTCAAAATATCGACGATACTGGTGGCACTGGTTCTACATGTTTGATTTTATAAGAATCGACTCTTGGGTCATCCGATCCCGGTACACACGTAGGCTATTATAAGGTTTAAAAATCAATGGTCTAAAATTTACATAAATATTCATGATTTGAAAATCTTGTTTTTTTTTCCAAAAAAACATGATCAAAGTATCGTTTCCTAGCAAATCAACCATGCCGAACGCATCTGCAGGGTCAGATTTGCAAAAAACAACCCGAAAGCCCTGTTCACTCATGGTAGGCTGCTGGTAGGCAGCTATGAATTTTCCTATATATATATGTATGTGTGTGTGTGTATAGTGTATACGATGAAAAAAAAACAGAAAGTCAGAGATAACTTGAAAGAGTAAAATCAGTTACTAAATTTTTTAATAAGATACTAAGAATCCATATTGCTGTCTCTGATGAAGTACTTAATTATCGAATCCTTTTTCAAATACGTAGAGCATTCAAGGACTGTAATTTTCCCATTTAGCAGTATGAACACCTCTGATGTGAGGATCCCTCTCTGAAAAGGATTTCAATTTGCATGATATTCTTGTTCAGCATTTGACTAGTTCTTTTATTATCAAGAAACTGCTGTGTGTGTGTGTAATTCACTGGAGCATGAATGGAAAGCAAGAACATGACCCAACTAGAAGAATCTATAAGCACATTTTAACTCCTATGTTCAAATACTGGAAACAATAGACGTACTACTGTTTAACGGCAAGTCCAGTTGGGGATATTTCTGCCTCAGGTTTACTAGGTCTACTGCATAGTTACTAAAGTGTCTTTAAGGCCTTAGAAATATGTCTCCAAGGAAAGGCACTTCAAAAACATTCACTTACATATATCAAAGCTTTAAGGGAAATACACTTGTAAAAATAGGGAATCATGCTTCCCTATTGTCCAAAACACTTTCCCCTGGTGTTGGAACTTTGTTTCACTTGCTAAAAGAGTTGTACTCCACTTTAAAAGTGTTTCTTCTATAAAACCTGTATACTTGGTGGGTAAAATTTTCCATAGAAAACATGAAGAAAACACATTTAAGTTAAATACTGAAGAACCATTATTTTCATGCCCTTTTGCTCACCACTTTTTCATACTTGCTTCTGCTGCCACATCCATGTCATTTTGCTACTACTTCCTACATGCTTTTTCTACCACTTCTATGTCACTTGCTACTTGCTTCCACTAATGCTTTTTAATGCTTCATAATTCCCTCACCAGCACATCCCTTGAACACATATTTCTCACCTCCCACTGGTGCATATTTCTTTTCGTAACCGTGTTCTTGTTATGGCAACTATTATCTTCTATCATCTTAGGTAAGGTTCATCTGTTTACACAGGAATTGTGTGAAGCTATGGGATTTAGCTGTCATAATATTATTAATTGCTGTTCCAGCCATTTCATTGGTCTTAGAAAACTGATTTATGAAATACACGTTCAACCAATAACTGAAGCTAGCGAATTTATGCAAGAGAAAAGGAGAAACATATTACCAGATCTGATACTAGTAATAAACTTCTTTGGATGGTCTTCAACTTTACCAAGAACATGGCTGGTACCCATAGTCCATGGTAGTGTAACTGTAAACTGTACATTTTCTTTGCTTTGGGTACTTGAAAGGAAGTATTGAATAAAAAGTAGTGCCAGTTAAAGTATTCAGTCTGGGTTTTGGACTAGGTCCAACATGAGAAATGGAGTAATCTGCATGGTTTGATTGAGGTCATGCATGATTTCATGCAAGACTTGGGGTATGTTTGGTTAAGCCTCATGAGATTCGGATCCTCATTCAAATGAGATTCGGAATCTCATTTGACCCCGTAACCAAACAAAAATATTTGTAGCCAAGTGGGATTCTCTCCAACCCGTGAGATTTCGAATCTCATGAGTTTACGTGTGATCTCAAATCATACGATTCGAAATCACGTTGGGTTGACCCTTTGGCCTGCAAACTTTTTGTGAACGTTGGGGCTTCATGCTCCAACATTCATCCACTTCGCCCTTCTTTAGATCAAGGGTAGGTTGGAGACGATGCCAGAGGCACCTCCACCCAGCCTGCTAGGACCGCCAGAAAGTGGCAACCTCGCTGTAAAGTACTTCCTTGCTGAGAATCACTGGTGATGTTACACCTCATCCTGTCATTCAGGCATACAATTTTTTTTTTGAACACTGCTACTGTCCGGAACCACCTGACTCACCGGAGGGGTGTAGCAACTCCCTTCGCTGCCAAGAAGGGGCCCAGTGGGGTGGAGCCCCTTTTGATGCTTTGAAGGAGGCACTCCTGCTGCAAGCAAGAGCTCACTGGAGGTGCTAAAGGGGATGAGCCCCTTCACTGGAGGGTTAGGGCAAGCCCATACCTACCGCTGCCAACCTTCACTGAAGGGCCTCAACAGGGTGAGCCTCTCTGGGTATCCTTTTCCTTTTTGGTGAGATGGGGCTCACAGGCCCCACGACCTGAAAAGAAGTGACTGGACCCGACCTCTGTACCGGATCGGATCCAGATCCAAATATAGTGTTGTAATTCTTTTTGTTATTAAAGGGTATTTTTGTACCCTAAAAGTATGTATTAGTTAAATACTCATACCCTAATACAATGAAAACACGCTGAACACTTTAACGTGTTGTTTTTCTGCAGCCTCTTTCCCATTATCGTGTTTTCTCTTTTCTTGCACAGGTGAACCTGGAGATCATCGTATTTTAACATGGTATCAGAGTAGTGTTAAACTGGGCCTGGGATTGTTTTTCCAGAAGGAATGACCACAGAGAGAAGATGATCTGATTTTTTCCTCAACCCCGATTTCTGCGTCTTCTCCCTCTTTTCTTCTCTGTTTTCAAATCTGGTAAGAACGTCAACATCTTCCTTCCCTTACCGCTTCTTCAGATTTATTTGTGCGTCTCCTTCCTCCTCCTCAGTTTCAGTTCTGAACCAATTTACTTTCTTCTTCAGATCTGAATCTCTAGAGATTCAGAATCAGTTAATCTATTCGAAAACCAAAGGGTCCTCATTTGGGTCTCTTGACGTCATTTTTGAGTCTCTCGACGTGAAGAGACATCGATCAGTTTCTGGCAGTCGACCAGAATCCTATGCTTGCTGAAATTAATGTTTGTGAGTCTTCAGTTTGCATAATCGCTATCTCGAAATACTCGTATTCCTGTCTTTCATGTTTTTTGCCTAATCTGGAACCATTTTCTGTTGATAGTCAGTTTTCTTTACTGCCGATCTGAATATTATACTCTCTGAAATTCATATTTCTGCTATCTCAGTCTGCAATATTCTTTATCATGAAGTATTCATATTCTCGTTTCGTCTTTCTACTTAATCTGGAACTGCGTTAATGTTGATATTCAGTTAGTTGATCAGTTTTTCTTTCTGATCATACCCGAATACAATATATCTGTCATACTACCAAAAAAAAAAAGGGACAGAATATTCGAGTAACTGAGTTTCTTATGAGTTAAAATTTTGGTTCAGAATTTTTTCTTGAAATTTCTCTTTCTTCCCACAATATCTTCCAATGAACTCAACTTTCCCACAGCCAGGCCTCTCCTCTAACTTTCTTAGCCAATTAGTCTCTGAAAAACTGAATAATTCAAATTTCTTGACCTGAAAAAGGCAGATTGTTCCTTTTATAAGGAGCCAGGATCTCTCTGGTCATCTCGATGGATCAGTCTCTCCCCCTCCAGAGTTCACTTCACAGGAAAAGCAGGACGATAAAGGGGCGCAATCTATTGTTCTTCTAAAAAATCTAGATTATGTTGCTTTGATGAAAAGAGATCAAGCATTAGTGGCATACATCACCTCAACACTCTCACAAGAAGTTCTTGTAGCCATTCCCGATGATTGTTCAGCCAAAGAACTATGGGACAAGCTAGTTCAGACATATTCGCAGATCTCTGAAGCGAGAATCGTGTTTCTCAAGCGAGAATTTCAAATGCTGAAGAGAGATTCGATGTCTATTATGGAGTACTTGAATAAAATGAAAGGGATCACAGATCAGCTGACTATTGTAGGATGTCTCGTCAGTGATAAAGACAAGGTGCAACAGACCTTGAGTGGATTGGGGACTATCATGTTCTGGTGACGTCCTTGTTGTGTCTCCCAGACCTTCCAAAATTTGAAGATCTTCGTGCAAAGCTTCTGCAGTATGAAATGACCCTGAAAGGGTTTTCTGAGGACACCCATGCGCATTCAGGGACTCAGGATGTGCTGGCCACCAGACTGACCTATGGTAGTGGTAGATGAGAAAATTCTTTTCGAGGAAGGGGAGGACAAGGGAGAAATGCCTTTGGAGGTCGTGGTTTGCTTCCAACGCACAATATACAGGGACAAAGGTGTTAGAAAGTGACTTGGAATACATTGGGTTCAATAATGAACCCATACTTATGCACGTGGAGTGCAAATATACCCATTAAAGGGAAACAACATAAGCACATAATGTGCTAACACATAAAACCCATAAAAAGGGAAAAATATGACATAAAGTCATAAGTTGCATATCATTGAAGAATAATGGAGAAGGGGTAAAAACCCCATTACAATGGAGCATAAGCTCCCTCAAGAATACCAAATACAAAGGGGAAATCCCCTATTTATAAGCATGAAAAAGGACCACCTTGGGGGCTCCCAAAGGGGACGTTGGAGAGCCCTCAACGGTCACATTTGTGACCGTTGGGGGCTCCCAACGTCACTTTTGGGAGGCCCCCAATGTGGTACGAAATTCAAAAATATAAAAAACAAAAATTACAATGCATATTCCAATTGGAATATGCGTAAAATGCTAATTTACAAGAATACCCTTGAGGGTATTTTAGGAAGATAAAATATATATATTTATATATATATAAATAGAGATATGTATACATATATATATGTATACGTATCTTTATATATATATATAAATATATATATGTACATTTAAGGATCAACATATTTTAACAAAAGGCCCATTCCTACTTGCTTCCTATGCAATAAGAAAGGGCATATTAAAGCAAATTGTTGGTTCTGTGAAAGTATCTTCAACAAAATACTATGATCAAGACCTTAATATTCTTGATAACAAATATGTGCAGACATGCACAATAAGAACACTTGTGCATAAAAGCACAAAATCATAAACTCTCACAAATGCACCAAAGGCATAAAAATAAATATTCGAACTTTATTAGAAGCTTGGGCTTTAACTCAAAGCCATGAGAATACAAGAGGGGAGAGGCCCCTATTTATAACCAAACAAGGAGTCACATAGGGGGCTCCCAAGAGAGTCGTTGGGAGCCCCCAATGGTCACATATGTGACCGTTGGAGGCTCCCCAACGACTCTTTGGGGAGTCTCCCTATGTGGCACAAAATACAAAAAATAAAAAAGAAAGAAAGAAAAAGAAAAAGAAGAAAAATAAAAGAATTAAAAAAGTTACAATCATATTCCAAAATGGAATATGCGTAAAGTAAGTATTTACAGAAATACCCTTTTCGGGTGAACAATGAGACAAAAAAGAAATATATATTTATATATATAATACATATGTATATGTATCTCTCTCTATATATACGAGTATATATATACGAGATTACAAGGTTGATATACATAATTTAACACCCCCCCTCAAACTTAGGGCATGATAACCGAAAGTTTGCCAAGAAGAAAGTTGAATCGAGGTGCACATAAGGCTTTGGTGAAAAAGTCTGCCAACTGATATTCTGAAGTAACATAAGGTAGATCAATGACTTCTTTTGGATAGGCTTCACGAAGATAGTGACAGTCCATTTCAATGTGCTTAGTCCGCTCGTGGAAAATATGATTTTTGGCAATGTAAATTGCACTATTGTTATCACAGCATAGCTTAGTGGGCCCTTCAATAGTGATCTGTGTCTTCAAGCAGCTGATGGATCCATACAATTTCCATGGTAGTAGTTGCCATGACACGATATTCAGCTTCAGTTGATGATATGGACACTTTTTGTTGCTTCTTACATCTCCACGAAATCAGTGAGTCTCCTAAGAACACACAAAAACCAGTGGTGGAGTGACGGTTGTTTGGTCACCTCCCCAATCAGAGTCAGTGTAAGCAATTAAATTTAAATCAGAAGAAAAAGACAGAAAAACTCCCTTATTTAGAGTATCCTTTATGTATCTTACGACTCGCAAGATGGCACTCATGTGAACGAAGGTTAGTGCATGCTGAAACTGGCTTGCAGTATGGACTGCATGAGAGATATCTGGTATGGTGATACTCAGATACATCAATGAACCAACAAGCTGTCTGTAGGGAGTAGGGTCTGAAAGGAGAACACCATCATCAATCTTCATTTTAGCTCCTACTATAGCAGGAGTTTCACAAACCTTTTCATCTGTAATACCTGATTTGTCAATGATCTCAGAAGCAAGTTTAGTTTGAAATAAAAAATACCCTATATGAGAGTATGTTACTTCAATACCCAAGAAATAAGTCAGAAAACCCAGATCAAACATTTCAAACTTATCTTTCAACATTGATTTTATGCTCTTAACCCCTTTAGAATCACTACCAGTTATGAGCATGTCATCCACATACAACAGTAAGATGACAATACCTGCATTGGATTTTCTAACAAACAAAGCAATATCAGTAAAATAGGATAAAAAATCATTTTCTATCATTACAAAATTAAACCTATCATACCAAGCCTTGGGGGCTTGTTTCAAACCATAAAGTGCTTTTTTAAGGCGAATCACCTTTCTCTTAGGAGTCTCCATTCCAGGAGGAGCATCCATATACACTTATTCAGTTAGATCTCCGTTTAGAAAGACATTCTTAACATTCATTTGATAGATGTTCCATTTGTTGATTGAGACAACAGTTATAAGACATCAGACAGTAACCATCCGAGCTATTGGAGCAAAGGTCTCCTCATAATCAATCACATATTCTTGACTATACCCCTTTGCAACCAGTCGAGCCTTATATCTTTCGAGGGATCCATCACTCTTAGTCTTAACCTTAAATACCCATCTACACCCTATTGTTTTCTTACCTCTAGGAAGGTCTTGAAATTCCCATGTCTTGGCTCTTCTCATAGCTCCGAGTTCATTATCCATGGCGGTTATCCATTTAGGACATTTTCGTGCTTGCTCGAAGTTTCTAGGTTCTATGTAAGAATGAATGCCGCTTAGACAGACTCTATGTTTAGGTGAGAAGAATTCATATGAGATGAACCTAGAAGGAGTGTTTTTATGTCTTTCGGTCCTACGAAGGTTGTCCTCACTTTGAGGAGCAGTCCTACTAGCATCATCATATCTTTCAAGGGCACTTTTGAAGGTGTTTCTATCTCTATGAGTATAGGTGATGGGATCCCTAGGAGGTTCCTCATCGACATGTTGAGGAAAAGGAGAGGACACAGGATTGGTTTCCCTGGTTTCATTATCACTTGAGTCATTCTGATTTGACTCATCATCACTAGTATCATCACTTTCAGTTAACAGATCAAATAAAAAAGAATAATCTACGTTTTCGTCATTAGATTCAAGGTTTTCGAAACCACTAAGATTTTTCAAAAACCTTACATTTCTGGAAACATATAATTTGTCATTTTTAACATCATAACATCGAAAACCTTTTTGGGTTTCGGAATAACTAAGAAAGGCTCAAGGAATGGCCTTTGGGGAAAGTTTGTCGTTTTTATCAGTAAGAACAAAACATTTACATCAAAAAACCCTTAGCCTGCTATAATCAGGTTCTTTCTCATACAAATTTTCAAATGGAGAAATCTTGTTTAAATTTTTTGATGGAAGTCTATTTATAAGATAGACGGACGCGAGGGCTGCATCAGCCCAGAGTTTTTTTGGAATATTTTTTGAAATAAGCAAGGTTCTAGTTGTTTCAATAATATGCCTATGCTTTCGTTCAGCTAACCCATTTTGTTGTGGGGTTTTAGGACAAGATTTTTGATGGAGGATACCATAGCTTTCAAGATAACTCTTGAATTCGTTTGAAAGGTATTCACTACTAGTCAGATCTAAGAATTTTTAAACTTCCATTGAATTGGTTAAAAACCATCATATGAAAAGTTTTAAAAGTGAAAAACACTTCATGTTTATGCTTAAGAAAATATATCCAACAAAATCTAGTGTAATCGTCCATAAAAATCACATAGTATGAGAATCCTCCTTTAGATATCACAGGAGCCGGACCCCATACATCAGAATGAACAATTTCAAAGGGTTTTGTTGTAAACATGGATCTTTGTGAGAAAGGTATACTTTTCATTTTCCCAAGAATGCATTCATTACATACAAAATCCTCTTTACAAAGATGTTTAATAAAAGGCAAATAAGAGATTTTAACAATGTTGGAATGTCCCAGTCTCTTATGCCACACATGAATATCTTTGTTTTGAGCAACATTACAAATTTGATTTTTGGGAACTTGAAGAAAATCAACATAGTAGAGGTCTCCTTTCCTAGAGCCTTCTCTAATCAATCTCCCGGACCGGCGATCTTGTATCCAACATTTGTTAGAAGAAAATTTTATATCGCAACCATGGTCCGAGAGTTGAGAAAGCTAAAGTAAATTTAAATTTAGTTTTGGTATAGGACGGATTTTTGGAATAAAGAAATCTTGTTTTTCAAAATTACTTATTCCTTTAATTTCAAGAGGTGTTCCATCCGCCGTTGAGACAAAATATGGAAGAGAATTTTTAGAAAACTTGAAAAGAGAACAAGCACTCGGGGTCATGTGAAAGGATGCACCGGAATCTAGAAGCCAAGATGTCTTACCGGGTGGTGAGGAAGTAGACATAGCGGCTCCGAAAATTCCTCATTTGAGAAGGGGTTGTAAAGCTTCTACAATTTTTTGAAGGGAAAGAGACCCATTTGACGATGAAGGTTGTTCTTCCGGTTGAGATGTCATAGCCGTTGCAATCAATTTCTTCCATTTTGGACAAATAGGTTTAATGTGCTCCGATTCTTTACAAAAATGACATGTAAGCTTGCTATAGTCCCTCTTTGCTCCTTGACCACTTGAGTTTTGATTCTTGAAGTAAGGGGGTTGTAGGTCCTTAAATTGCTCCCCGGTCTTGAGACAACATTAACACCTTCATTTTCTTCATTGTTGAAAGGTCTAGCAAGAATACTTGGGTTGCTCTTGCTTATACCCATCCGAGTCTCTTCCCCACTAAGTTTAGTAATTACATCTTCAAGAGAGGGGGAAGTGAAAGCGGATAAAAGAGAAGATCGGATTTGTTCAAATTCGGGCCTAAGCCCATTCAAAAAGTTGAAAAATCTATCTTCTTCCATTTGTTTATGGCGGAACTCTATGGCTTCACCACTCCACTTAGGTTCGAGCATAGCAAGCTTGTCCCAAATAGAAGAGAACTCGGCAAAATACTCTCTTATAGTCATCTCCTCTTGTTGAAGCGTTAGTTTTTGGAGATAGTACTTATGGGACAAAACCCTAGAGGTGTACATCTTCTCAAGATATTCCCATGCTTGAGAAGCCTTTTTGAACTTGATGATATTTGCATTAATTTTCGTTTCTACGGACGAAAACATCTAAGAGAGGATTTTAAAATTCCTTATTTCCCATTCTTCATGCTTTTTCGTATATTCTTCAAGAGCCTTGGTCCTTTCATCACCTTCAAGAATTTTTATCTCTCCTTTTTCTAGCGAGGTTATCTTGGGTTCTGGTTCGGGAATCAAGCCTTGGACATAGCCCCAAAGTCTTTTTCCTTTGATGTGAGCTTCCATATTTCTGGCCCAAACATGATAGTTGGACCCATTGAGTTTGAACCCAAGAGAGAAATGAGAGTCTTTTTCACCTATTAGAGAGGAAAGATGATGAAAAACAATACGTACCTTAAGGGTTTCTCAAGTCTTTCTTGATAAAAGAGGCTTCTAAAATATTGCCCGAAGAAGATGATCCACTCCAAAAAACAATAGCTTGAAGGCACGTTTTTTGAGGCACTAAAAAATGAACAAACGCACAATCCTTCTTCAAACGAGGCTCTGATACCATGTGAAAGTATCTTCAACAAGATACTATGATCAAGACCTTAATATTCTTGATAACAAATATGTGCACACATGTACAATAATTCCATTATTAATATTATTAGTGTTTATGCTCCTCAAGTAGGTTTAGATGATTCCATTAAGCGTCAATTTTGGGAAGATTTAGATGGAGTAGTACAAGGGATATCTTATGGAGAAAGGCTTTTTATCGGCGGTGACCTTAATGGGCATGTAGGCATTAGTAGGGATGGTTTTGAGAGTATCCATGGAGGCTATGGTATAGGAGAAATAAACGAAAGTGGAGAAAGGATTTTAGATTTTGGTTTGTCCTATGATATGATCTTAGCAAACACTTGGTTTAGGAAGAGGGAGTCTCACTTAGTAACATTTAAAAGTGGGGTTAATATGAGTCAGATAGATTTTTTCCTACTTAGAAAGAGAGATAGGGGTTGTTGCATCGATTGTAAGGTTATACCGGGAGAAAGTGTAGCTACACAACATAGTCTTAATTTTAGATCTTAGAATTAGATAATGCCGCAAAAGGGATAGACATAGGATAGATCCTAGAATTAAGTGGTGGGCACTGAAAGGAGCCAAACAAGGAATGTTTGTAGAGCAGGTAGTTAAGGAAGCTGATTGGTATCTCGGGGAGGATTCAGAATCAATGTGGAATAAGATAGCGGGTGGCATGAGAAATGTGGCTAAGGAGGTATTGAGTGAGTCTAAAGGCGGTGCACCGCTAGGTAAGGATACATCGTGGTGGAACGAGGATGTCAAATTAGCTATTAAAGTTAAAAGAGAGTGTTATAGAAATCTAAGAGTCGTGATAAAGAGAATTTGGAGAAGTATATGATAGCAAAGAAGGAAGCTAAAAAAGTAGTTCGGAACGCGATGGATAAGATATATAAAGAGGTTTATGATAAGTTGGATACCAAAGAAGGCGAGAAGGATATTTATAGGCTTGCAAAGATGAGAGATGCTTGGGAGAGAAAGGTTTAGAATGATTGACAAATCTTTTTAACAAGATTTGGCGGACAAATAAGATGCTTAATGAGTGGAGGAAGAGTACTTTGGTGCCTCTATATAAAAATAAGGGTGATATACAAGATTGCACAAACTATCGTGGTATAAAACTCATGAGTCATACTATGAAACTTTGGGAGAGGGTGATTGAGTCTAGGTTGAAGAAGGTTGTCATGATATCGGAGAATCAATTTGGTTTTATGCCTGGAAGATTAACTATGGAAGCTATACATCTTCTTAGACAACTTATCGAGAGAAATAGATAGAGGAACAAAGATTTGCATATGGTTTTTATTGATTTAGAGAAGGCATACGATAGAGTACCTAGGGACGTTCTCTGGTGGACAATGATGAAGAAAGGTGTTTCTCTCAAGTACATTAAAATAATTAAAGATATGTATGAAGGAGTAGTAACCAATGTCCGCACTTGTGGAGGGGTGACAACCAATTTTCCTATAACGGTTGGGTTCCATCAAGGATCTGCTTTAAGCCCTTTCCTATTTGCTATAGTGATGGATGAGCTTACGAGATCAATTCAAGAAAATGTGCCGTGGTGTATGTTGTTTGCTGATGATATTGTTTTGATTGATGAGTCTAGAGATGGGGTTAATGCTAAGTTAGAATTATGGAGACAGACATTGGAAGCAAGAGGTTTTAAGTTGAGTAAGAGTAAGACAGAATACATGGAATGTCGGTTTAGTAAGCAACAAAGTAATGATGGGAGTGTAGTGAAGCTTGGTGAGCAAGAAATATCGGTGGATGATTGTTTCAAATATTTGGGATCTATCATTCAAAAGTATGGAGAAATTGATGGAGATGTAGATCATAGGATAAAGATTGGGTGAATGAAATGGAAAAGTGCAACTGGAGTGTTGTGCGATCGTAGAATGTCATTGCGGTTGAAGGGAAAGTTTTATAGGACGACTATTAGGCCCGCTTTACTATATGGTACGGAATGTTGGGCTGCCAAGAGACATCATATTCAAAAAATGAGTGTAGCTGAGATGCGTATGCAGAGATGGATGTGTGGAAATACAATAAAAGATAAGATTCGGAACGAGGAGACACGTAAGAAGGTAGGTGTTGCACCCATTGAAAATAAGATGAGACAGAATCGTTTATGGTGGTTTGGACATATTCGGCGAAGGCCTAATGATGCTCCAGTTAGTGTAAATTTTACCTATGAACAGACGTGTTCTGTTCAGATCGAGAGAGAGAGAGAGAGAGAGAGAGAGAGAGAGAGAGAGAGAGAAGCTTCTGCAATCGGCAGCCTCAATTAACTTGTTAGCTGCAACAATACATCATTAGGTTTAATAGGGTTACAATCATTTTACAATGACGAAGGTGCCCTTCATTAGTTGCACATGTTACATTTAAAATACAAAACAGAACTCGTGAATGGATATGGATCCTTTATCGGATCCATATCCATTCTATATTCTAATACCCTCCCTCAAGTTGTGCATGGGAGTGAACCATGTGCAACTTGTTCTTCAGATTCCAGAAACAGTGTCTGGTAAGACCTTTTGTAAACATATCGGCAACTTGGTCTTCTGAAGGCACATAAACTGGTTCAATCTCTTTGTCTGCTATCTTTTGTCTGATGAAATGTTGATCAATCTCAATATGCTTAGTCCGACTGTGATGGATAGGGTTGAATGCAATTTGTATAGCACTTCTATTATCACACATAAGTGTCAAATTTGAGATATCCTCTCCCATCTCTGCAAGTAGATGCCTAATCCAGGTCACCTCTGCTGTGGCAGCTGCCATAGATCTATACTCTGCCTTTGTGCTAGATCTTGCTACAGCCTTCTGTTTTCTGCTACTCCATGAGACAAGATTTCTCCCAATGAAAACGCAATATCCTGAAACAGACCTTCTCTCATCTGGATCCCCTGCCCAGTCTGCATCTGTATAGGCCAGTATGTCATGTTTTGGTGTCTTCCATGAAGATTGAATATATATGAGTCCATCACCCACCGTTCCTTTTAGATAGCGAAGGATGCGTTTGACAGCATCCATGTGACCAGTTTTTGGTTCATGCATGAATTGAGACACTTGATTAACAGAGTATACAATGTCTGGTCGAGTAAAAGGTATTGCAACATACCCACTAAACTGCGATATTTAACTGCATCAGGATATAACTCACCATCACAAATACTGAGCTTTTGGTTGACAACACTGGGTGTGGGTAGAGGTTTACAATCTGTCATTCCTGCTTTAGCCAGAAGATCAAGAGTGTATTTGTGTTGAGTTAATGACATTTTTTCATCTTGTCTGTCCACCTCTACACCAAGAAAATATCTCAGTTCCCCAAGGTCTTTCATTTTGAACCGCATACTCAACAAAGCTTTAATTTGTTGAAGGTGGTCTGGAGCATTACCAATGATCACAATATCATCAACATATATGAGTAAGAAAACCACAGTGGTACTATTCCTGTATATAAACAGAGAATGGTCAAGTTGGGAACGAAAGAAACCATGTTTCTGAATTTCTAAGGAAAAGCTTTCAAACCATGACCTAGAAGCTTGCTTCAACCCATACAAAACTCTGGTTAATTTGCATACATATTCTTTTGTGTCTCCCTCTGCATAACCTTGAGGTTGCTCCATGTAAACCTCTTCCTTTAAGTCCCCATGAAGAAATGCATTCTTAACATCAAGCTGACTAAGGGTCCAACCTTGTTCAATTGCCAAACCAAGAATAATGCGAATAGTTCCCATTTTTACCACTGGGCTAAATGTCTCGTCATAAT
This sequence comes from Nuphar pumila, assembly GCF_984573655.1. Taxonomy (NCBI): domain Eukaryota; kingdom Viridiplantae; phylum Streptophyta; class Magnoliopsida; order Nymphaeales; family Nymphaeaceae; genus Nuphar; species Nuphar pumila. The sequence continues at coordinate 13,553,060 of NC_143256.1, forward strand.
CCTGACCATATTCTTGAGTGAAACCCTTGGCAACAAGACGTGCCTTGTACCATTCAATACTACCATCCGGTTTATATTTAATTTTATATACCCATTTGCATCCAACGACATTTTTATCTGAAGGACGGCCAACTATCTCCCATGTTTGACACTCGTGAAGTGCCTCAATCTCCTCATTCATCGCTTCAATCCATTTGTTGGATTGGATAGCTTGATGAAAACCAAGTGGTTTATCGTGTTTTTCAATCTTGGATAGGAAAATTTGAAAGTCCATAGAAAAGTTGTCATAACTAACCCATTTTTCAATGGGATGCCTTATCCTGCCTGATCTTCTCGGTGCTTCTCTGTTATTGGACGATGCAATGTGTTCTTCAACAGGTTCATTTGTTCGCTCTTTGGGTCTCCTGGTATACACATTACCTTTGTATCTCAGACATTCTGTTTGTGATGCATCATCCGAAACCGTCTCCCCATGTATGCTTTCAGGGGTTAAAGTAGTATGTTCGGCAGTTTGTGAAATAAGTTCTGCACTAAGCCATGGGTCATACCAATCAGCAACTGCACCAATATGTTCACGATTGGCGTCTGCTTCTTTTCCCAAAAAACTATTTTCATCAAAAACAACATTTCTGGAAATTCTTATCTTCTTGTTGACGGGATCATAGCACCTGTAACCCTTGTATTCATCTGCATAACCTACAAATTGGCAAATAGAGGCTTTGTCTTGGAACTTAGTCCTCATGGATTTGTCAATATGTACATAACATGTGCATCCAAAAACTCGTAACTCATTATAATCGGGATGTGCCCCAAAGAGAACATCATAGGGAGATTGATTTTCAAGAATGGGCATAGGAAGGCGATTTATCACATGAGTGGCAGTGTGAAAAGCTTCAGTCCAAAGACTAATGGGTAAGTTACTCCCATGTATCATACTCATTGCGCTTTCCACAATATGTCTGTGTTTACGTTCAGCAATTCCATTTTGTTGTGGAGTGTACGGGCAAGAAACTCTACGATGCATCCCATTATTTTGGAGAAAATCAAAAAATTCTTTGGAGGAATACTCACCACCTCCATCACATTGGAGAATTTGAATATTTTGAGAGAATTGATTTTTAACATAGGCATGAAAGTGACGGAAAATGAGAAAAACCTCTGATTTGTGTTTCATGAAAAATATCCAGGTAAAACGAGAGAAACTGTCAATGAAGGATACATAATATTTACTTCCAGAAGAAGAAGAATTGGGGGCTGTGCCCCAAACATCTGAACATATTATTTCAAAGGGCATGGAGGCTCTTTTATTTATTTGATGAAAAGGAAGTACATGACTTTTGCAAACCTGACAACTAGGACATATTTTATCCTTCACTGAAGGTGAAACAGACTCTGAAAGAAAACCATTTGACACTAACTTTTCAATAAAGACTTGACTACAATGACCAAGACGAGAATGCCAGAGATCTGACTTATTGCATTTGGATGTACTTAGGATGCTTTTAGAGACGAGATCAGACTTGAGCTTCATAATACTGGAGGCTGGATCTTCATTAAAGACATACATGTCTCCACGTCGCTCTCCCTTAGCGAACATCTCCTTCGTTTGAAGATCCTTGACAAAGACAAAAGTAGGAGTAAATTCTACAGATGAATTGGTAGAATCAACAAGTTTAGAGACAAAGACAATATTTTTCTTTATATTTGGTGCATGAACAACATCAGATAAAGGGATAGATGACTCAGACAAAGGAATGAGGACGTTGCCTATGTTTGAAATAGGGTGGTGAGTCCCATCTCCAGTTACAATGTTAGATTTTCCAAAATATGGAGTCAAAGTAGAGAACTTACCTGCATTGCCAGTCACATGGGTTGCTGCCCCAGAGTCAACATACCATATTCCATCATCATTTTGCTTCAGATTCAAGTTGGCCATTGCAGATAGTAGAAGATCCTTAGCATCATCACTGACCCGAAATGTACCTGCAGTTCCTGATGTACCAACATTTCTAGTGTTTTGCATTCTATTCCGATTTTGTGGGTTGAACCAGCAGTTAGCTTTGATGTGACCTCGTTTGTTACATTGGTAGCATGTGGGAACATTCCTTGAAAAACTAGCAGTGGAATTTGGTGGTGTAGGTAGTAACCCACGTCCACCCTGGATTGGATTTCCCTTGCCTCTGCCCCGTCCTCCTCGTGCACGATCAGCTATCACCCCTGTGGCAAGAACCGCATGCGTAGATGATTGTCCCGTTGAAGCTTCAGACATGCTTTTCAGTGTCATCTCATACTGAAAGAGTTTGGCGCGTAATTCCTCAAAACTGAGCAACGTAGGCAAGCACAATAAGGATGTAACAAGAACATGATATTCTGAACCCAGTGCATTTAGTGTTTGTTGCACCTTTTCTTTATCTGATACTGGATACCCAACCATAGCTAATTGATCTGTGATGCTTTTGACTTGATTCAAGAATTCAATAATGCTCATTGTACCCTTTTTTAACATTTGAAATTCGCGTTTAAGAAACAATACTTTAGCCTCTGATATCTGAGAGTAGGTCTGAGCTAAAGCCTCCCATAAAACTTTAGATGTGCAATCATCAGGAATGAAAATCAGGACTTCTTGTGACAATGTGGAAGTGATGTATGCGACGAGGGCCTGATCGCGCTTCATCCAAGCAACAAATGCAGGGTTGCGAATAATCTTCGGCAATCCTCCATCATCTTTGTCTTCAGTTGTGAAAAATTCTAGAGGCATTGGAGTGGATCCATCCAAGTGGCCTGAAAGATCTTGGCTCTGAATAAAAGGAGCGATCTGCCTTTTCCAAGTCAGATAGTTGTTGGTGGCTAGCTTTTCTGAAACTAATTGCCCCAGGAAACTGGAAGAGAGACCCGAATTGACGGAAGAGTCCATTTGAAGATTTGTTGACAGGAATGGAAACGAAAAACACTAGTGGCTGAAGCTGGCCTGTTTTATCATAAACTGACAGTTATGACAGAATATGTTGGGACAGGCGTGGCAGCAGTAACGACAATCAGATCTTGGCAAGTGAGAGTGAAATCAGATCACTAACGTGACATATAGAAGCAAAGAAAATTTTTGGGCAAGAAACAGAAATGAAAGAATGTTTTAGAATAGGCGTGACGACAAAATCCAGATTAACACTAATGTGAATCTGGTTTCTTTCGTAGGAGAGTGGAACCAGATTCACTCAGGAAGGGACTTGGGTTTATGAAACTAAAGGTGAACCCGACTTTTGCAGGAAAGGGAATCTAGCAATTCCAAAACAGCTGTGACAGAATTCCAAAACAGCTGAAGATAAAAAGTAAGAAGAATCCAGCAAAAAATGGGGATAGGAAGAAAATAAAAGACAACAAAGATATTTTCAAAAGAATATCAAGAATTGCAAAGCAGCTGAAGATAGAGAATAAGAAGAATACCTGAAAATGGGGACAGGATGGAAGTAAAAACAGCAAAGAGACCTGTTGGCAGCAAGGAGAAGTAGACTTTTACATCGACTGGGCAAGCCTGTCACGCAACAGAAGTTTCGTGGCTCGTTGACGGTAAGAACTTGATCTTCACGTCGACTGAGCAGAACCCTTCACGCCCAGAGGAAAAATCTGTCACGCAGCAGAAGTTTCGTGGCTCGTTGACGGTAAGGAGAACTCGATCTTCACGTCGACTGAGCAGAACCCTTCACGCCCAGAGGATCCTCTGCTCTGATACCATGTAAATTTTACCTATGAACAGACGTGTTCTGTTCAGATCGAGAGAGAGAGAGAGAGGGAGAGAGAGAGAGAGAGGGAGAGAGAGAGAGAGAAGCTTCTGCAATCGACAGCCTCAATTAACTTGTTAGCTGCAGCAATACATCATTAGGTTTAATAGGGTTACAATCATTTTACAATGACGAACGTGCCCTTCATTAGTTGCACATGTTACATTTAAAATACAAAACAGAACTCGTGAATAGATATGGATCCTTTATCGGATCCATATCCATTCTATATTCTAATAGTTAGAAGGATGGAGAAATGGGAAAATATATTAGTTAAAAGAGGTTGGGGTAGGCCTAGGAAGACATGGATGGAGGTGATAGGAAAGGATATGAATGCTTTGAACCTCACCAAGGACATGGCATTGGATAGAAATGATTGGAGGAGAAGGATTCATGTGGAAGACCCATAATGATTTTCTTTTTTGGTTGATATCGCCGACCCCAATTATTTTGGGATGAAGGCGTAGTTGTTGTATGCACAATAAGAACACTTGTGCATAAAAGCACAAAATCATAAACTCTCACAAATGCACCAAAGGCATAAAAATAAATATTTGAACTTTATTAGGAGCTTGGGCTTTGACTCAAAGCCATGAGAATACAAGAGGGGAGAGGCCCCTATTTATAACCAAACAAGGAGCCACATAGGGGACTCCCAAGAGAGTCGTCCCAACAGTCATATATGTGACCGTTGGAGGCTCCCCAATGACTCTTTGGGGAGCCTCCATATGTGGCACAAAATACAAAAAATAAAAAAGAAAGAAAGAAAAAGAAAAAGAAGAAAAATAAAAGAATTAAAAAAGTAACAATCATATTCCAAAATGGAATATGCGTAAAATAAGTATTTATAGAATTACCCTTTTCGGGTGAACAATGAGACAAAAAAGAAATATATATGTATATGTATATGTATCTCTCTCTCTCTATATATATGAGTATATATATATACGAGATTACAAGGTTGATATACATAATTTAATAGGTTCAACCCTCAAAATAAGGGAAAAACCCTACAAGCAGAGGCTAAGAGGGATGGAGAAGTAAAGGAGTTTCTATTGGCAGCCTTGGCATGCTTGAACATGAAACAAAATGATAAAGGTATTTGGTATGTTGACTCCGGAGCTGCGACCCACGTTTCGGGTGATGCGGGTAAGCTCTTGAATCTTACTCCTTATGTTGGAAAAAATAGCATAGTCACAGGAGATGGTTCTCATCACTCCATCTCACATATTAGAAATGCCATTATACCTATGTCCAAATCGTCTCTTAATCTTTCAAATGTTATTCATGCTCCTAATATTCAGAAGAATATTGTTTCTGTCTCAAAACTTGTTGATGATGTTAATGCCTCAGTTGAATTTACTCCCTCTTCTGTTTATGTCAAGGATCTTTGCACGAGGGAGACATTCGCTGAGGGAAAGAGATGTGGTAACATGTACATCTTCCAAGAAGATCCCTCATTCTCACTTTATTCTGACTGTTCATCATTGAAGCCTCATCAGCATCCATCTTTTGTTTCTTCCGATTATGTGTTTGCCATTTCTGAATGTAATAAGCCAACTCTTTGGCATAGTCGTTTGGGTAATTGTGGTCGTCATTTTATTGAAAAACTTGTCTTGAATAATTTCATTCCCAGGTCCAGTCTGAGTCCAAAAGTCAGTGATACAAAGTGTCCTAATTGTCACTTATGTAAGAGTCGTGTTTTGCCTTTCAATTCAATCAATAAGAGAGCTTCAATGCCCTTTGAGGTCATATGTTCTGATGTCAGGGGTCCTGCCTCAATTGCTTCTGTTTCTGATAGTAAATATTACCGTATTTTCATTGATAGCTATTCACGCTATACTTGGATATTTTTTATGAAACACAAGTAAGAAGTTTTTGGATTGTTCCAAAAATTTCACTCATTTGTCAGAAATCATTTCTCTACAATCATTCTAAATTTCTAATGTGATGAAGGAGGTGAATTCTCTTCTAACGATTTTGTTAGTTTCCTTCAGCATAATGAGATAAAGAGAAGAGTGTCTTGCCCACATAATCCTCAACAAACTGGGATTGCTGAGAGGAAGCATCGACATATTGTTGAGAGTGCAATGAGCATGATGCATGAAAGTAATTTCCCTATCACCCTATGGACATAAGCTTTTCACTCCACAGTCTATGTGATAAATCGGCTGCCCATGACCATTTTAGAAAACAAGTCACCATTTTTCTTCTTATTTGGCGTTCATCCCGACTATCATGAATTACGTGCATTTGGATTAGTTTGCTATGTTCACATCAATGGTTCATTGAGACATATGTTTCAGGACAAAACCTTAAAGTGCAGGTTCTTGGGATATGCTGAAGACTACAAGGGATATAGGTGCTATGATCCATTAAGCAAACATGTCAAAATATCAAGAAATGTCGTGTTTGACGAGATGAATTTTGACAATCAACCTGCTAATCCAAACCTTCATGTTGCTACTCCAAGTCCCAGTGTTGAGGTGTACTATCCATGGTTAAATTCAGAACTCTTCTCCAATACTAGGGATGATTGTCCTACAGGTTGCAGTTTGGGAATCAACAGATGACTCTCAACCAGAAAAGGTTACTACACAAAACTTGGAGCCAGTAAGGTATAAGGGTATTGTCTACACCCGGTGTGAGAAAGGCCCCTCATCCATCCCTGGCACAGATGTTGGTCCTTCTACTTCCGCTCCACAGATGTTGGATGTCAGGAGATCCACCCGGACCCGACATCCGCTTGACAGGTGGGTAAGCTATAAAAATTTTTCTTTGGATTTTCAACTGTTCCTAACGTCCATAAATAAAGAAGATGAGCCTCTCACATTCTATCAAGCTACGAGTTTTGGAAGATGGATCGAAACGATGAATGAAGAAATGGAAGCCTTATATGAATGTCGTACATGGGAAGTTGTGCCTAGACCACTAAATATAAATGTGGTTGGGTCAAAGTGGGTGTGCAAGATAAAATATAAACCAGATGGGAGCATTGAAAGGTATAAAGCTAGACTTGTAGCTAAAGGGTTCACACAAGAACAAGGACATGACTTTGATGAAACTTTCAGTCCTGTTGTTAAGACGAGGACCATTCGTATTGTCCTGAGTCTAGCCATTGAACATGGATGGACATTGAGCCAACTAGATGTAAAAAATGCCTTTTTACATGGTGACCTAAAAGAGGATGTTTATATAGAGAAACCCACTGGGTACACAGAACAAGATGCCAATCAGTATGTATGCAAGTTGAAAAGAGCACTCTATGGATTGAAACAAGCTTCTCGGTCATGCTTCAAGAGTTTTTCACTAGAAATACAGAAGCACGGTTTCTCTCAGTCTCTTCTAGATCACTTATTATTCATTCACAATGAACGAGATGTTACCACTCTTCTATTGATATACGTAGATGATATTATTATCATAGGGAACTGCAGAATAAATCAGAGATTCAAAATGAAGGATCTGGGAGATCTGCGGTATTTTCTTGGGGGTGGAAGTTGATAAGACATGTGATACCCTTACTCTTACTCAACACAAATACACAATGGATATTCTTAGTAGGGCAGACATGAAAGATTGTGAGCCATTAGCAACTCCCAGTATCATCCATCAGAAACTGAGTTCTAAAGAAGAAGATTTATATGAGGATCCGACTAGGTATCGCAACATAGTTGGCATGCTGCAATACCTAACTTTTACTAGACCTGACGTAGTGTATTCGGTTAATCAGGTATCTCAGTTTATGCATGAACCTCATACACCGCACATGGAGGCAGTTAAGCGAATACTACAGTATTTAAAAGGTACAGTTGGTGATGACCTGGTGTACAGGAAAAGTGAATCAAATCAAGATGGCCATGAAATCATTATTTATGCTGATGCTGATTGGGAGGGTGACCTAGATGAACGACTGTCAGTATCTGGTTATTGTAGTTTCATTGGGTCAAACATGGTGTCTTGGAGCAGTAGAAAGCAAAAGGTGGTTGCTAGGTCGAGTACAGAGGCTGAATATAGATCGATGACTGCTGCCACTGTTGAGGCTACATGGATAAGACATCTCCTAGCAGAGATGGGAGAACCGATTGCTCGACCACTTCTGCTGTGAGATAATCAAAGTGCCATTAATATGTCTTTTAACCCCATCTATCACATTCGAGCCAAGCACATTAAGATAGATCAACATTTCGTCAGGAAAAAGGTTGAAGAAAAGGAGATTGAGCCTATGTTTGTGCGAACCGATGAGCAAGTTGCAGATATTTTCACCAAAGGGCTCACAAAAGACAAATTCTGGTTTCTGAAAAGCAAGTTGTTCATGGTTCAAGACCATGCACAACTTGAGGGAGGCTGAAAAGAAGTGATTGGACCCGACCTCTGTACCGGATCGGATCCAGATCCAAACATAGTATTGTAATTCTTTTTGTTATTAAAGGGTATTTTTGTACCCTAAAAGTATGTATTAGTTAAATACTCGTACCCTAATATAATGAAAACACGTTGAACACTTTAACGTGTTGTTTTTCTGCAGCCTCTTTCCCATTATCGTGTTTTCTCTTTTCTTGCACAGGTGTAACCTGGAGATCATTGTATTTTAACATTCTCTTCCCTCCTTCCCGTTGTTTTTATTGGGAGAGCTGATGTGGGGTTGATATCATTGGAAATCACCATGATCAAGGTCCAACCCCTCCCTGCTGGGACTCAAAGGGGCAGCACTCCCAGCAAGCATCAGAATCACTGCTGTTACTTTCTCCTTTTTTGATTGTTTGTTTTTCTCACACTAAACAAACATCAGAATTGGAATCACATGAGATTCGAAATCATGTGATTTTTGAATCTCATGAGATTGCAAATCTCATCTGATTTATTCACTTTTGCAAATTACAACCAAACATACATACCCTTGATGTTGGTGGGGCATTTGGCTGAGCTTTCTCTTTTGTTTGTTTTCTCTTATGTGCTCAAGTCTCTTGAGTGTAGTCTATATTGAAGTAGTTCAAGGTTTGAGAGATCTTTTGTTTCGAAAACCAGTATGCTTGACACATTGTATGGGGAGTTCTAACCATGACCTGGTTTCATGGATACTTCATTGGTCCCTTTGGTGACTGAGACTTGGTACAAACAAATTTTTTTCTGAAAATTTTGTCATGCTAATCATTTTTCTGGTTTGACAGTGAACTGCCATATGATCAGTGGTTTGGTGAGGTTTCGGAAGAGGCTATGCTTCGATTGAGTGGAAGAACTAAAATGATGAATGGGGAGCGGGATCTTAACAGTCCAACTGCATCTATATCAGCTCAGTCGATCTCTTCAATTAGATCTCATGGAAGCAACTAGTCATCAGTTAATGGTACCACTTGTGATCTATGGGGTCAGAGTAGGGTCATTGTGTTGCCTCGAAACAAGCCAATTCTTGATAGGCCTGCACATGTTCTGCCATTTTGTGGCAGTCATGTATAAATAGCAGACTGTTTATTCTTTTAACAAGCTGCCTTTGGTGTTTTAACCTGTGTAGGTTGCGATTATTTTTAGAGTTTAGGACGTCTTTTGCTTGCATTGGCCTAGCAAACCAATTTGAGATTGTAAATGTTATCCATTCTTTCTTTTTGTTAATGCTGTATTGTATCATTATCATGCATTGTGTCATGTTAGTTTGTATGTACAATTATTGAATTTCTGGCTGGGATGTGTTTCTGGTTTTTTGAGTGTACACCATTGATAAGAATTCTTTCCAATGGAAAGACCACATAAGGTGATGGATTCTCTGTTCTCAGCCCTCTCTCTGTGTTTGTGTGTTTGCACGTGCATACCCTGAATGAATTTCCTTTGTAGTTTCAATTAATCAGTCTTGGGAAAAGTAGAAGGAAAAATATAATGCGAGAAATTGCAGAAAGTAGAACAATTACAAATGGGAGACTGCAGAGATTGATCAGCACCTGTACATGATTAGCACGTCTATAGTCAAACCGCGTGGAGCATCACACCTCCCTGATACTAAACTGTAAACTGCAAAATAACATATCAAGTACCAATGGCATTTTATCGGGGGTGTCTGCCATTCAGACCTGTATTAGATTTCATAGTGCCGGTTTTAGTTAGTTAGCTCATTCAATCATATTGGATTCAGCCTAAATGATATCTGGATACAACGAAGCATACTTATATTTAGAAACTGGTTCAAAGATATTGTCATTCAAGCAACAATTGAAGTATATTAATATTTAGAAACTGTTTCAAATAGACTGTCAAACAAAAGTAGTCTACTTTATTTGTCAATGCTATTTTTTATTTCTTATTTTACTCTTTCATTGTATTCAAATGTGGGTGTCTATTAGTTTTGTATTAAGTGTATGGAATTTTAGCCCTTTCATTTATTTTGATCAAATTATTGTTTGTTGAGGATTTTGCATGGTTATAAAAAAATGTTTATGTAGCTTGCAAACTATTCATCATTTTTTTATAAGCAATTATTCATCAAATTTGAGATCTAGATGGTTCCATCTTTGCTACAGTCTACATGGAGCCATTTCAAGGTAGTCAAATGGGTCGAGCACGTGGGTCTTAAAGTTGCCACAGAAAATGCATGGTCCAAAACGTATTATGCAGTAAATGAGTTCCCGAGTGTTGAAAGGGTTTTGGTTTGACCCTGAATCTAAGCAAGTCATATCTCCTATGAACTATGCAACAATTACATAAAGGTAATTTTCTTAAAGGATCATAGTGCATTTTCACTTTTCTCTTCATGTAGTTTTTTTTTTGAAGGAATAAATCATTTCTTCATTCAGCTCATACAAGCTGGTTGGTCGTTGAGAATTCGACCTTAATCAAATAGAACAAACTTCACATATAGAGGTCACCGTTTACAATGGGGTGTAGCCTCTCCAAATGCTCCACATCAGAAATGATAGATCGGTTCAGGTCACACAACATTGCAGCTTGTCTCTTTGAAGATTCTGGCATTCCTCTCGTGCCAGGCTGAGATGATCCAACAGTGCCAGACAAAGCACCAAGGCCCAAGAAGGAGATCTCTTGCCCAGGATTCCATCCTAACCATTAACCATTGGGTAAGGCAGCGACCAGGCTAGCCGTAAGAGCTCCTTGAAGAAAGGGCAATCCAAAAAGAGAGCACAAGGGCTGGGCAGTTGCATGCCCCACTTTTTCAGGTCCCCCTATCCAAGAGTAGCAACCAGGTGAAGAGGCTGGCTCTAGGGGATGGTACCCCTACCCTAGATGGTATATGCAGGTAGCTGTGCTCAGCCCGGATCAGTAAGATAGTAACAACTATTTGTAATTAGAACAAGAAATAAATAAATATAGGGTTAATCTAATCATTAAACTAGTTGTATTTAACATTAGATGAATTTAAACTTATTAAAATGACTAAAATATCTTTAAAAAAATAACATTTTTGAAAATCAAGGTCTCTTTTTTGGGAACTACAGGTCTTCTACATTTGGAGGGAAGTTAAAAGTCAAACATCTTTTTCAAAAACATAACTTTATAAATCTATCAAAATTACCTTTGTACCTCAAAAAGTAACTATGCAATTTCATAAATGTTATTATTTTATAGGCATTTTTAAGGTTGAATCCATCAATGTTAAATATAACTAGTTTAATGTTAGATTAACCTATAAATATAAATGAAGGCCTATCCATGGATATGTTTCAATTTAAGATAATTATAGCAAAGAATAAGGTCGAAAAATGACCGTACTCTATGGATAATTTGATGTGTTTTTCTAAAAATCGTATAATTTTCACTATTCTTCTGCAAATACTCAACTTCGTTAAGTCCTTTTTATCCTCCACAATTGCAAATTGATGGGTTATTGCGATAAAATTGTATGCTTGCCGGCTAGTGGAAACTCCCACTTAAATCCAGAATCACACGTTTTCTTGTGAACCTCACAAACTCACATAAATTTATTTACGAACATTCAGTGAAACTGAAACCCCTAACGTAACAAATATCCTACATAATACGCATATATAATATGAACCTCGCATAAATTTATTTGTGCACATCCGGTTAGACTGAAACTATTAAAATCACAAATATCCTACTTATTCACATATACTTTACCAGTTTTCATAAATATATGTGTGAACCTTCACTTAAACTAGTTGCATTTAACATTAGATGAGTTTAAATTTATTAAAATGATTAAAATATCTTTAAAAAAATAGCATTTTTGAAAATCCAGGTCTCTTTTTTGGGCATTACAAGTCTTTTACACTTGGAGGAAGGTTAAAAGTCAAACATTTTTTTCAAAAAAATAACTTTATAAATCTATCAAAATTACTTTTTTACCTCAAAAAGTAACTATGCATTTTACAAAATATTATTCTTTTGAAAGCATTTTAAAGGTTGAATCCATCAATGTTAAATACAACTAGTTTAATGTTAGATTAACCTATAAATATAAATGAGGGCCTATCCATGGCTATGTCTCAACTTGAAAGAATTACAACAAATAATAAGGTCGAAAAATGACCATACTATACGAATAATTTGGTACATTTATCTAAAAATCCTATAATTTTTGCTATTCTCCTGATGTCAAAATTCGTAAATACCCAGCTTTGTTAGGACATTTTTACCCTTCACAATTACAAATTGATGGGTTATTACGATAAAATTGTATCACTCGTCAGCTAGTGCAAACACTCAAATCTAGAATTGCACGCTTTCATATGTGTGCCTCACGAATTCACATAAATTTATTTATGAACATTCGGTTAAACTAAAAGCCCTAACATAGCAAATATTCTACATAATTCACATATATAATACGAACCTCACACAAATTTATTTGTGCACATCTGGTTAGTCTGAAACAACAAAAATCATAAATATCCTTACTTATTCGCATATACTTTACCAATTCTCATAAATATATGTGTGAACCTCTACTGAAACAGAATGTCACATCACAAATATCATACTTAAATATTTGTGAATTTATGACATATATGCAAATTTCTTGCATATATGTGGACTTTCTGACAAATATGCAAAATTTGCCGATACATTGCATATGTTTTGGATGAATACTATGCAAGTTTTCTTATGATTTGTGGAGTTCTCAAATCATATATAAACTCATTTTTGTACCTAGGGTTTCTTTTTCTCGTTTGTTTCTACCTTCTAGAACCCTCTTTATTGTTTCTCACTCCTTGCAAAGATTTTCGTGTAATTTGACACTGCATTTTGAGGAGGTTGTGGTATCATCCATGTCATCGACTTTCCCATCTACAAGTTTGAACAGTGAGTTCCATACAATATATATGCATATTGTTTGTTTTTTCACACTGAACTTTTTTTTATATGTGATAATTTAATAACCCTATGCATATTTCTGTTTGGTTGTTGCTATGGATGTCTTTTGCATGTTTTCCTATGTTGTTATCAACTTTTTCAGCCACCAGATTTATCGTTTAGGGTTTACTATGTTTAGGTTTTTTTTCATAGATATATATATTTGTTTTTGTTATAGATGATTTATGATTGTTTTCTTGCCCTTTAATTAATATTTGTTGCTCTTGTTTTAGTATAATAGGGCTAGGGTTCACTGTGCACAAGCATTGAACATCTATAGTGGTTGTTGTAGGCGGTCAAAGATGACATCTAAAAGGGATAAAGTACACTACTATAGGTCTGATTGATCTAATCAAAGATCTATAGTGGTCTTAAAAAATAATACCCTTAAAGAATTTATGACTTTAATATCTCATAAAATTGATATATGAAAGACTTATTGAGCCTCTAGTATAGTTATTCTCCGAACATAAACAACCAACAAATATTGATAAATGCTTTGAACGATGATGATGTAGAATATATGTTATTTAGTGGTAATGTTTACTTGGATGCATGCAAAGTTAATCAATAAATAGTTAAATGAGGAATAGTTGATGAATTGAATGATGTGAATAGAATGCGCATCTATCTCAGACACCGTTTATCGAGCTCAGTCCTTTGCCAATTTGATGTTGTACAAAGGCCAATGAAAAGCTAAAGGTTGAGATGACATCGATCATTTAGGTGCCAGGTGTCGATATCTCGATAGATGAGTTGTGGACACTTGTGGGTTAAATGTAAATTTATATTGTAAGCTTCAAACATTAAGGATGTAACCACATACACACATATAAGCAGTGGATAATGTTGCACTTCTTTTATTATTTGTATGGTTTAGATTCAGTTTTTGCTTTGATTTATGAAATTTTATTATTTTTGTGGTTTGTACATGCACACACACACATATGAATGAATATATGAGCATGTATGAATGAATGAATATATGAGCATGTATGAATGAATGAATGTATGAGAATATACAAGCAGGTTCATTATAAATAAATGGATGCTAATAAATTTATGCAAATATTTACTAGAATGAGAAAGTTTGCATAATTTGTCAACTTTCACAATTATTTTATACAGAATGTCTCAATTTTCATAAATATTTTATGTGGACTTCTTCATCCTCACAAACATTTGTTAATTTCTGCATTTATTTTATGTAGACTTCCTCGTTTCAAAAAATATTTGTATATGATTGACAAATATTTGCAAGGATGAACAAGTTTGCATAAAATAATTACAAAAGTTGACATATATTTGCAATGATGAGACATGCCACATAAAATAATTGCATAAATCGACAAATATTTGTCTCATCACTGCAAATATTTGTCAATTTATGCAAATTATTTTATGTGAACTTTATTATCGTAGAAACACCCAATTTTTGTAAATATTTGATGTGGACTTCCTCATTCTTGTAAATATTTGCCATTTTTCATAATTATTTTATGTGAACATCCTCATTCCAATAAAAACATGCTCACATAAATTCATTTAAATGACATTATATACAATATCAATGAGTTATAATATTTGTTCTTGCACACAGATTTATAAAACAATCACATTAAAGTCATTGTTGTGGATGCTGTCAAGGGCGCGATCATAGCTCCTTAATGTCCTTATTTGCATTCTCGAGAAGAACAACTTTACTTCGTATCATATCCTTAAGCATGCAATATTAAACAAATTCAAAATTTCATACAATAACAAGACAAAAAATATTGAAAAGCATTGCAAAAAATAAGCAAACTATTTGCGAGGATGACTAAGTCCCCTAATCAAATAGTGTTCCCTAATCATGCTTATAATACAAGCTACACAACATATAAAAAACAAAAAACTGCAAGTTGAGAACCATTGGTTGGGAAACACTCTTTGATTCCGCTGTCAAAGATGTGCTTTTCGAAAAAAAATGTTGTCAATGGTTCAACCATGATGAACTGCTGTCAATGAATAGTTGTCAAAAATAGTTGCTGGAACTAGTCGTTGAAGGGGATCACTGGTTGAGGACCACAAAGAACCCTAGTTTATGCAAAAATAGTCATAGGAGTGTGAACAACGAGTTTATATATGATTCATGAACTCTGCAAAAAGTAAGAAATATCACATATATGTCATAAATTCATAAATTTTTAAATAAGATATTTGCGATATTGTGACGATCAGTTTAAGTAGAGGTTCAAGCATATGTTTAAGCAAATTCATGAAGTATATGCGAATAAGTATGATATTTTGGATGTTCTGAGATTCTTAACCAAATTTTCGTAAATATATTTATGCAAATTGGTAACTCCGCCTGTGTATAACTGTTTAGTTATACACTGCCGGTCCCAAGCCCGGATAAAGGAGGAGGGTTGCGGTAGGCCTGTGACAGCCAGCATAAAAACTTTGTCATATCCTATGAAAATGAACCAATATGAGAATTTCGTTGGGGCGTTCCCTACTAAGCGACGCGCTGTACTCAATAGGCCCGGAGGCAGTGATAAATGGGCAAGGGTTGCTAGGTCGTCGCCCAGAAGCGACGCGTCACACCGGCGCCCGGGTGTGGTGTCAAATATGCAAGGGTTCCCTCACTTTGTTGGACGGGTGGGGGTAAAGAAGTTAGTCCAAGACCATAAAATTAGGTTAGCCACTTGGAACATAGGGTCTTTAACTGGTAAGTTGGTAGAGTTAGTAGATGTTATGTGTAGGAGAAAGATTGATATTTTATGTCTTCAAGAGACCAAATGGGTAGGTGAGAAAGCTAAAGTGATAGAACCTTGGGGATATAAGATTTGGTATACAGGAATAAATAGGAATAGGAATGGAGTAGGGATTGTTATGAGTCGTCAGTTTATAGATAATGTAGTTGAGGTCCGTAGGAAGGGTGATAGAATTTTACTTATTAAATTAGTATTAGGTACGGATATTATTAATATTATTAGTGTTTATGCACCTCAAGTAGGTTTAGATGATTCCATTAAGCATCAATTTTGGGAAGATTTAGATGGAGTAGTACAAGGGATATCTTATGGAGAAAAGCTTTTCATCGGCGGTGACCTTAATGGACATGTAGGCATTAGTAGGGATGGATTTGAGAGTATCCATGGAGGCTATGGTATAGGAGAAAGAAATGAAAGTGGGGAAAGGATTTTAGATTTTTGTTTGTCCTATGATATGATCGTAGCAAACACTTGGTTTAGGAAGAGAGAGTCTCACCTAGTAACATTTAAAAGTGGGGTTAATACAAGTCAAATAGATTTTTTCCTACTTAGAAAGAGAGATAGGGGTTGTTGCATCGATTGTAAGGTTATACCGGGAGAAAGTGTAGCTACACAACATAGAGTCTTAATTTTAGATCTTAGAATTAGACAATGCCGCAAAAGGGATAGACATAGAATAGATCCTAGAATTAAGTGGTGGTCACTGAAAGGAGCTAAACAAGGAATGTTTGTAGAGCAGGTAGTTAAGGAAGCTAATTGGTATCTCGAGGAGGATTCAGAATCAATGTGGAATAAGATAGCGGGTGACATGAGAAAAGTGGCTAAGGAGGTATTGGGTGAGTCTAAAGGCGGTGCACCACTAGGTAAGGATACATCATGGTGGAACGAGGATGTCAAATTAGCTATTAAGGTTAAAAGAGAGTGTTATAGAAATCTAAGTAAGAGTCGTGATAATGAGAATTTGGAGAAGTATATGATAGCAAAGAAGGAAGCTAAAAAAGTTGTTCGAAACGCGAGGGCTAAGGTATATAAAGAGGTTTATGACAAGTTGGATACCAAAGAAGGCGAGAAGGATATTTATAGGCTTGCAAAGATGAGAGATAGGAAATCGAAGGATTTGGGTATGGTTAGATGTATCAAAGATGAAACGCAAAGGGTTTTAGTCAAAGATGAGGAGATTAAGGAGAGATGGAAAGATTATTTTGATAAGCTATTTAATGATAGTCATACTCAAGATCTTGGAGACTTCTCCATTCCTTTTCATGAGATAAATCGTGACTTCATGCGCAAGATTCAAAAGAATGAAATTGCAGAGGCTTTGAAGAAAATGAAATCAAGAAGGGCAGTTGGCCCAGATGGTATACCTATCGAGGCTTGGAAATGCTTGGGAGAGAAAGGTTTAGAATGGTTGACAAATCTTTTTAACTTGATTTGGCGAACAAATAAGATGCCAAATGAGTGGAGGAAGAGTACTTTGGTGCCTTTATATAAGAATAAGGGTGATATACAAGATTGTACAAACTATCGTGGTATAAAACTCATGAGTCATACTATGAAACTTTGGGAGAGGGTGATTGAGTCTAGGTTGAGGAAGGTTGTCACGATATCGGAGAATCAATTTGGTTTTATGCCTGGTAGATCAACTATGGAAGCTATACATCTTCTTAGACAACTTATTGAAAGATATAGAGAGAGAAATAAAGATTTGCATATGGTTTTTATTGATTTAGAGAAGGCATACGATAGAGTACCTAGGGACGTTCTCTGGTGGACAATGATGAAGAAAGGTGTTTCTCTCAAGTACATTAGTATAATTAAAGATATGTATGAAGGAGTAGTAACCAATGTCCGCACGTGTGGAGGGGTGACAACCAATTTTCCGATAACGGTTGGGTTACATCAAGGATCTGTTTTAAGCCCTTTCCTTTTTGCGATAGTGATGGATGAGCTTACAAGATCAATTCAAGAAAATGTACCGTGGTGTATGTTGTTTGCTGATGATATTGTTTTGATTGATGAGTCTAGAGCTGGGGTTAATGCTAAGTTAGACTTATGGAGACAGACATTGGAAGCTAGAGGTTTTAAGTTGAGTAAGAGTAAGACTGAATATATGGAATGTCGGTTTAGTAAGCAACGAAGTAGGGATGGGAGTGTAGTGAAGCTTGGTGAGCAAGAAATACCGGTGAATGATTATTTCAAATATTTGGGATCCATCATTCAAAAGTATGGAGAAATTGATGGAGATGTAAATCATAGGATAAAGGTTGGGTGGATGAAATGGAAAAGTGCAACTGGAGTGCTGTGCGATCATAGAATGCCATTGCGGTTGAAGGGAAAGTTTTATAGGACGACTATTAGACCCGCTTTACTATATGGTACGGAATGTTGGGCTGCCAAGAGACATCATATTCAAAAAATGAGTGTAGCTGAGATGCGGATGCTTAGATGGATGTGTGGAAATACAATAAGAGATAAGATTCGGAACGAGGAGATACGTAAGAAGGTAGGTGTTGCACCCATTGAAAATAAGATGCGAGAGAATCGTTTACGGTGGTTTGGACATATTCGGCGAAGGCCTAATGATGCTCCAGTTAGAAGGTTGGAGAAATGGGAAAATAGATTAGTTAAAAGAGGTCGGGGTAGGCCTAGGAAGATTTGGATGGAGATGATCGGAAAGGATATGAATGCTTTGAACCTCACCGAGGACATGGCATTGGATAGAAATGATTGGAGGAAAAGGATTCATGTGGAAGACCCAAAATGAATTTCTTTTTTGGTTCATATCGCTGACCCCAATTGTTTTGGGATGAAGGCGTAGTTGTTGTTGTTGTTGTTGTTTGTTTATATTTATGCAAATTGGTGAAGTATATACAAATAAGTATGATATTTGCGATTTTAGTAGTTTCAGTTTAAATTATGCAAGGATCCTATTAGATATGCAAATTATGTAGGATATTTGCGATGTTAGGGGTTTTAGTTTTATTGAATTATGCGAGTTTGTGAGGTCCGCTTAAGAAAATATGCGATTTTGGATTTAAGTGAGTTTGCACTAGCCATGAGCAGTATAATTTTATTGCAATAACCCATCAATTCATAATTGCAAAGGGTAAAAAGTCCTAACGAAGTTGGGTATTTGTGATTTTGGACATCAGGACAATAGTAAAAATTATAGGAAAGCGCATCAAATTATCCATATAGTACAATCATTTTTTGTAATAAGGCTACAAAAAAATTTCTTCTTCGATTCTTGAGGACGTGATCTTGGTACGATGACAAAACCAATTGCATAGTGTCAGATGGACAACAAGATTAAGCTATCAATGGGCCTCCTAATTCAACTATGATAGCCACCTCAGTGAATTTGTGGTCCATCTAGGTATACTATGGATATTGTTGGTATGCCATCAAAAGTAGTTTAATACAACTGATTATATCATACATAGTTATCAAAAAATAAAATGGACATGAGAAACGATGAGTGAAGTGGAAGTGAGTATTGAAAAGTAGTATGAAGCAAGAAGATACCTACATAAAATCTTTCAAAAAATATATTAATCTTTCAAGATACCTATATAAAAAACAATATAAAGCACAAGTGAAATTAAATAAGAGATTACGTGAACACAAGTATAAATCCATACGAAATCAACATGCAAGCTTGTTATAGATTAACTATTATTTTCTAATATAAATATGTAGGGAGTGAGTGTGAGCGAGTGAGAAGTGAGAGGAAAACGCTAAGTCCTCGCTTGTTCATATTTATGAAAAATATGTCAGCTCTGCCTTTCTATGTGAAAGCTTCCACTGAGAGATATATAAAAGGATTTACACATAAAAAGTGGTAGGTGGTGGTAAAAACTTGGCTCACTTTGTCAGTTTGGCACTTTTCCATCATGATGATTTGATGTTTGTTTCATTGATGGTGCAAAAGGATTACATCAAGGTTGTCAGCTCAACCCTTCCCCATATAAGTTGCATGAAACATATAAGGCCTTAGGAAGCAAGAAAGTTTATTTGGAAAATGAGGAGAAAGTGGAGCTTACCACATAAGAGAATCGAGTTTTTCATATTTCAGAAAAAGCTTATCGAAGCTTCATATTTTAAGGAAATGAAGAGTTTCCAACTTCTGAAGCACACTTCCAGAAAAGCAAGCTTCCCCATGTAGCAAGAAGCTTCTAGTAACTATAATATAAGATAACAATCTACATATGGATTTGCAACTACAATTTAGCTGATAATTTTGTTGTGGAGCAAACTGATGTAACAAAAAAGTGCAATAATAATGGATCAGCTACTCCTTTCTTAAAAAAAGGCAAAAAGAATAAAAAAGGATTAACCACCTCTACAAATTTTAATATACTACTTGAGCTGAGAAGATAAAGGAACTCACAAACATATGCTTAGATTGCATTTTTTAATATAATACCTTTTCTAGGGAGATAAGGAGCTAGCAAATGTATTCCGACATTAGGTAGATATTGAATGTCTTAAAGTTCTTGCACCCATCTTTAGTTTTCAAGAACATGATACATATATTTGTTTTATTGAAAAAATGATCGTACTACCCTTAAGAATAATTGTATTTCACCACGTATTTACAAAATATCGCAATATCCTTGCATATCCACCTGCTTAATTTTTAGTGAATTTGGGGGGTACTTTTGATGATTTTACCCTTATGCTAAAACTTAAAAAGCAGCTTTTAACATTTCAAGCGAAACTCTCCCGATCTTAGAATTTCAGCAAAACTCGACTTCAAAAGCGTATATGAGATTCACCTATAGAACAAAACATCAAAAGTACAATTACAATGTGATTATGACTATAACACCCTTTTGCTAAAATATAAAAGTGGATTTCAATGTCACAACCAAGCGAAGCTCCACTTTTAGGGGATTAAGAGATTCACTATACATGAAACTAGCAAAGTTCAAAATTTCAATTGGAACTCCCGATCTTAAAGTTTCAGCAAACTCGACTTTAAAAGTGTAATTAAGCTTCACGTATGAACAAAACAAAAAGGGTACAATTATAGTACAATTCAACATCTAGCAGATCTGTTTCCCTTTTAAAGTTTAAGCGAAACTCTTGTTTTAGCATAGCTAAAATTTTGGCAAAAGTTATTTAGATATAAAAGCGGATTTTTAAAATACAGAAAATGAAGATGCTGTATGCCAAAAATGTTGCATCTTCTAAATTGCCCTATATATTTCAAATCTTCTATAATGCCCTATAATTTTCAAAATTTGCCTGATGTCAGAATTCAAAAATTTTTTATTATAAAAGGACTTTTTTACCCTTCACACAAGCAAATTTTCTCTCTATATGCAAACATCCTCCCAAATATCCAAATTTCTCCTAAATATGCAAGTTTTCTCATAAATATGCAAATTTTCTTCTAAATATGAGCATTTTCTCTCAAATATGCAAATTTCCTCCTAAATATGTGATTTTTCACCCAAACATGCAAATGTCGTACTGCATTTGCAAATGTTCTCCTGCTTGTGCCATTTTTTTAATGGTGGTTCACACATGTGTGAGGACATTCATAAATGAGGTTTGCATATTTTGAAGACATTCACTTTTGAAGCTTCATTAAAGGCTTTAGTGGTGCTTTTAAAGCATCACTAAAGGTTTTTTACCTTTAGCGACACTTTTACAAATATCAAGCATGAGACCCTTTGCTTGGCATGTCATGACATTTACAAATATAGTACGCCATTCACAACCATGAGTTGCAAAGGTCACCAAAATATGCAAACTCCTTTTACTAAAATCACATAAGAGGCACAAGCAGGAGGATGCTGGCAAATGTGTGAGGACATTCATGTGCGAAGGAAAGGACATTCACAAATCTTAGATTATTTAGTTAAAAAAGGTGCGTACATTTTGAGGACCTCCGCAACTCATGGTTGATAATGTCCCCAAAATATATAAGCCTTTTTTTAATAAAATCACATAAGGGGCACACACAGAAGGACATTCACAAATGTATGAGAGGAAATTCACATATTTGAGAGAAAATTCGCATGGAAAACTGAGGTCGCTGACCTACATCTGCACACAGGTGCGGCAACAGGCGGTTTTGCACCCTTCAAGAGCAGCAGAGGGGTGACACTCGGCTAAGCTAGGCCCAATCCTGGCATTGCTGAAGTTCTGCACCACTTTTGACAGATATAAAGAGGAAGAGAGAGGTGATCTCGGGTCGCTCGTCTCTTCCTCCCCCGGGTCCTCAGGTGGTGACGACACTAGTGGTGCTCTATTGTGCTGAGTCTGATTTCAGCATGAGGAGGATACGGTAGAGGTATGTGAAGCAAGAGATAGCTCAGAAAAATTATGATTCTATTCAATAAGGAATATGTAGTTTTTAAAAATGTTATAAGAAAAAAAGAAAGGAAAAATTACAGGATATTGACAACAACAAATAAAACAAAATACAACAAGAAATCTATGTAAAACAGAAAGTAGAATGAGATGCTCCATGAGATGCAAGATTGAGTAGAAACTGATACTGTGATATGATCAGGATGGGTAAGGCCAATACTCCCCCTCAAGTTGGAGTCGACAGTTGCATGACGCCCAACTTGGAAATAAGCTTGTGAAATCGGTCCCTCCCAAGTGGCTTAGTAAACACATCAGCAAGATGAGTTTTGGTAGAGACGTGATGTGCTGAGATAAGACTTGTTTGTAATTTTTCACGAATAAAATGACAATCCACCAAAATGTGTTTAGTGCATTCATGAAAAACAGGTTTCGCAGCGATGTGAAGCGCTGATTGATTGTCACAATGTAGCTTTATTGGTTGCAAATGAGAGAAACCAAGATCTTGTAATAATGCATGTAAGCAAATTAACTCACAAGTAGCTATTGCCATAGCTCGATATTTGGACTCGCTGAAGGATGTGGATACCGTATTTTGCTTTTTAGATAGCCATGAGATGGGATTCTGTCCCAAGAATATGAGGTATCCAGTAACTGAACGACGGGTTATGGGGCAAGTGGCCCAGTCCGAATCACAATAAGACGACATTGTAAGGTGTTGCATGAATGCATAAAAATCCTTTTATCTGGCGAAGACTTCAAATATCGAAGGACTCTAAAGGTTGCGTCTTGATGTGAAGTCCATGGGGCTTGCATAAATTGACTCAATAGTTGAACTGAATACACAATATCTGAGCGTGTCACAGTTAAATAAATAAGTCTTTCGACTAAATAACAATATGGAGTTGGATCTGGTAATGGATCTCCATCATCTGGTCTAAGTCGACATTTCTGATCCATAGGGAATTCTATGGGCTTGGCCCCAAGAAGGCCAGCATCAGACAAAATATCCAGGAGGAAAATGCTAGAAGGAACACACGTCACCTCGATGCCAAGAAAATACTTAAGTTTACTTAAGTCTTTAAGGTGAAATTGTAATATCACGTATTTTCATACTTAGTCATTTTGAGATTTTTCAAAAATTTGGCTAAGTATAGAAGAAAAATCATTTGAACCTTGATATTAGAACAATGCTTTTGAGTCTGGGCTTCACTCAGATCTCATCAATTAGGTCTAAACGAGCCATTTAAAATGTAAGAAAGAGTTTTGTTTCTGACCTTTAAATTCAAGCAAAATTTAAGCGAGATTTGGGTTATTTTTGGGCAAAATTCAAAATTTATATTCATGTGATATATCATTGGATGTGTCTTGGAATGCCGAGCGCAACAATATGTTACTTTTCAGAATTTGAGTTTCGGTTGACCCAGAAATCCTATTTTTTTGAAAAAGGAGCAGTTTGTCGGTTCAGTTCTAGATTTGATTCAGACTGGATCCAATGGATTTGATCCAAATTAATATGGATCTGGACCCTACCAATACCATATTAATTTGGATTTGGTCTAGTCCAAATTTCATTTGTATTTTTGAAGATGGATTTAGATCTTGGATCTGAATCCAGATCCAAATCTATGCCCAATGATTTTATAGCTTTAAATTCATTAAAAAGCTTTAAATTAGAGTTAATTAAGGTTCAGAAGTCTCCCAAGTTATTTTGACTATTTTTAGATAATTATTAATTATTTAATACTAAATAATTAATTAATTTTATTAATTCTGAATTTTTAATTATGATTGTTTAGGACTTCTAAATAGAGTTCTTAAACATACCAAAGAAAGTTTTAGAAAAGACTTTAAAAAAATTGAAAACTTTGAAAAGTCAACCTAAAAAAGATTTTTTAACATTTTGAAAAAGGGAAAGAGAGAGTCCTTAAAAGAGGAAACTCTCCTTCTCCAGCCCATCTAGAGAGGGTTGGAGAAAGGGGGACGTCACCCTCTCTCTTGGGTATTTAAGAAAAAAAAAGAAAGGGAAGAAAGAAAGGAGAAAAGGGAAAAAGAAAGGAGGAGAGAGAAGAAGAGGAAAAGAGAGGAAGGAGGAGGAAGAGGAAGAAGGATGAGCCTTCTTCTCCAGCCATCCAACGTTTATCCACCATCATTCTTGTTCTCTTTTCAATTCACGATCAAGGTACGAGTTTCTCTTTTGATTTTAAATGAGAAAAGGAGCATGCATTTCGTATTCCATGCAATATTTTAGTAAAACCAATGAGAAAAGAGTAAATATTGATATTCACTCTAAGATCCATAGTTGAGGCTAACATTTTCCCTTTTTCGAAATAAAACTGCATATGAGTGTGTATATGCGCTTTTACACACACACACATATATATATATATACTTTAACATGCTATTGATCTATGGAGCTGGACCGATCTGCCATGTGTTTAACGTGAGCAGACCTGGTCCAGATCTTGTGTTTAAAGTTTTGAAAAGAAATAAGAAATCAATGCAAATCTGTTTTGTTAGAAAAAAAATTTGTTTACGCTTATGGTCATGTAAAATAGAAAAATCTGTTTTGATTATGGTTCACTAGTTGAATAGCATGTATCGAGGCATGCACGTGACTGTTTATTTTCCTTATTGAATTATGTGAGATTGTGAATCAGCATATGTAAATATAACTATGTGTAAGTAGGCATATTTGAGCCATGATGCTGGTAAATGCATGTATGTATAGATATGCAGAGGTTTATGACATGTTTAATGACATATTTGATGGGAAATGGTTGTGTAATGGGGGTTATGTAGAATCTGATTCTAAAAAAAATCAAATGTGCATGCATATTAGTAAGTTTATTTGTTCACATGTGCTCACTAAAATAAAAAACTGCATATGCATGACTGAGAATGGGTATTCATAGGCATATTTACGCATAAAGTCTGAAACTGTATGATTATTGGCCACACGAAATTGTTATGCATGCATATCTCAAAATAGCACATGATTTATCCTTGCATAGTTATGTTTGGCTCATGTTTTTGCATTGTTGTTGGGTTGACTTGCAGAACAACCAAGTCTTGCTCAGCTGGCTTGTCAGGCCCTAGTAGACCTGGACAGGTTCAGCTTGTGCAGGGTGGTGACTGTGTTTTGAAAACCTAAATCGACTGGGTATATATTTGTTGTTTTTTATTGTGGGCCGACTGGCAGCCCAGCCGAATTCGGCTGGCCTGTCAGTCCTTGGCATCTCTTTCTGGCCCAACTATATATTGGTTGGGCATGGTATTTAAAAGCTAACGAATATATATATATATATATATATAAATATATAAATATAAATATATATATATATATGAATGCAAGATTTATTTATTAGAAATTCTGGTTCTCTAAGAGCCCCAGCCAACCCACTATATATATATGAATGCAAGATTTCCAGATTTTGTTAAGAGCATGCATTTTGATTCTAATACATGTTATGACTAGATTTTTTCACATGTCTTGACTTGACATGACATGCTTGAGCAATTTATTATTTCAAAGCTGTTCCAAGGACATGTGCACTCATAAAAAGAATGTGTTTGGTTATGTGATCTAGTTTCCATATTTCGCTAAGGTGGTTGGTTTATCTTTATGCATACTAATAATGGAACTTTCCACATGCCTACTTGACACACCCTGTTTGTTTTAGTTTTTAATTGCAAATTTGGCTATCATATGCATACACATACTTCGAATATGGAATGTTTAATGTATGTGCTTATGTGGGAGTGTGTGCTCATGCTTGCGTGATAAATGAAAGCATGTAAATAACATAGTGGGGTAAACTCATGCATATGAATATTTCTGTTTCATACACTTGGTTAAATTGGCATATATGGATGAACATTGGAAAGCATGTTGACACCATTTTATATATGGCATGTTATAATTTTTGCATATGATGCATAGATGGTCAAAATAGATTATCATAGTAGGTCTGGTGAGCCTTGAGCTTGGATTGCTCATTCTTAACTTGTTTTTAATGCATTGCAAAAGGCACATTGATATTGTTTCACTGTATTGCATTGTTCTAGATTTTTCTGTGGGCTGTAGTCCCATGATGGGTCTCGCATGGGGATATGCGAGCTTGTGTATTAATTTTTGCATGTTGAATTATAAATTAATGAATTGTCCATTAATAACAAGATAAAGAAAAAGAACAATGTAATATAGGTTCTGATATATCTCATCATTAGAATGAGACTCTTAGAGTTTCAGTTTTGGGAAACCATGAGGATATAAAAACTCTGTGTGCATTGTTACTACCCCTGAACCCGATATTGAGGTTCTTTCTCCTAGCCACGGTTTTAGGAAAAGTCCACCACTTTACCTGGGGGTGGTGTGTAGACACAACTATTGTTTTGGTATACCAAGAAAGTGACACTTGTGGATGTGGAGGTCCCTAGTGTCCCGACATTAGATGTTGAGGTCTAATATTCCGAAGGTTAATTTGGTCGAGGGATAAGTCTGGAACCCAGTAATAAATTATAATTTATGTGCTAAGTTACCCTGAGAACCCTACTTGACTTTGAGAATTCTTACCCGTTTGATATATCCGCGGGCAACTGTAATAAAAAGAGAAACTTAAATGTGTGCATCCTAATAGGGACATGCATATAATAAGAGGACTTGATAAAGATAATAATTTATTCATGCATGTTTACTGACATCATACATTTTTCTGTTATGCATTAGATCATGCATATTTACTTACTTTTCCTTATGATGCATAGTTGATATTATGATATTGCATCTTGTTGCATGCTGAATATCTTTATTGCTTAAATAAAATTTATGAAAATTATTCTAGTAATGTCCCTCTAAATTATTGCATGGATCTTATCTGTATTTACTTATGCTTATTTGTTTTATTTGAGAGATTCATACACAGAATTCTTAGGATTTTGACACCCTACTTTTGATATTTTTGCAGCCTTGGATGCCCAGTGAGGCGACTTGCTCATGAGAGGAGCTTCGAGAGGACTACACGACTGTTTGATAGACTCTCTTGGACAACATGACTCTTTTCTTTGCATTTAATTTTTATGCACTCTGATATCTTGCATTTGTCACTTGACTCTATTATTCTGAATTAATAAAGTTGGGCTGCTATAGTTTGGATGACGGGTGTAAGATCCCTTTTGGTTTGTCAAGTTTCCTACTTGTGTTGGAACTGTAAAGGTCCCGGGTCTCTGGGAAGATTTATGCAATGGTTTAAAAAAAAAATTCTGCTCTTTTTCTTGGGTATGAGTTGTGATTGTTATAGAAATCGTGTCTAAAGAAAATTCTTAATTTTGGTAATCTTCCAGTCATTATCTCCAGTGATAATAATTGCGTCAACATAGATTAGAATAAGAATGAAAAGGTTGGATATTCACCGCTTAAATAAAGTGTAGTCAACTCGAGATTGAATGAATTGAGCATCCTTAAGAGTAGAAGTGAGTTTCATGAACCAGTTTCTCAAGGATTGCTTCATTCCATAAATAGATTTATGAAGTTGACATACTTTATTCATCCTTTTAACTCGAAAACCAGGAGGAAGCCGCATGTAAATCACCGTGTAAGAATGCCTTGCTTACATCAAGCTGACAGAGGAACCAACTCATCATAGTTGCTAAAGAAAGTAAGTACCGAACAATGGCTAGTTTTGCTACTGGTGCAAATGTGTCATGATAGTCAAAACCTTCAATTTGTGTGTACCCTTTTGCCACAAATCATGCCTTATAGCGCTCAATGGATCCATATGCTCGGTATTTAACCTTATACACCCAACGACAACTAAAAGGGTGTTTGTCAGAAGGTAATGTAACTATAGACCAAGTGCGATTATCTTCCAAAGCACAAATTTCACTTGACATTGCCTCACACCAATGCAGATATTTCACTGCCTCGTCAAAATGTCTAGGCTCATCATCAAAAATAAGAAATAAGCGGAAAGCAACATGGGATGGAGAGTATGAATAAAAATGTTGAAAATCTCCAATGGGGTAACGACACTTGGAAGAAGCGAGTTTTGGAGCCGACGATAGACTATGTGATTCAGGTGAGAGCCGAACAAACATAATCCTTAAGGTAAGATGGTGTGGATCTAGGTCATTGGGAATGACACATTTGTGTAACGGGTTGAATTGTGGAATTGGGTGGTGAATTGGATGGATCCGGTTCATTGGATGGTGGTGTATTGGGTGTTGAATTGGGAAGTGAATCATAAGGAAGAGTTGGTGGATCCAGATCATTATTAGTGTCAAGTAATGGGAGAGGCATGACAATGGATATGTCATCTTTTTCAACGTGACCTTGGAAAGGAAGAACTTTTTCATAAAATATTACGTCGTGACTAGTAAATAATTTTTTTGTCTCAAGATAAAAAAGTTGATATCCTTTTTGGTCAAATGAATAACCAATAAATAAGCAACACTTGGTTCAAGAGGAGAATTTATTTTGATATACATTGAGGTTTTTAGCAAAACATAGGCAACCAAACACCCATAAATGATGACACTGAGGTTTATTTCCAAAAAGTAATTCATAAGGTGTTTTATTGTTTGAAATCTTAGAGGGAAGGCGATTGATCAAGTAAGTGGAGGTGAGAATGCACTCTCCCCAGAAGGATAGCGGAAAATGAGATCGAAAGCATAAAGCCCTAGCCACTTCTAAGAGGCGTTGGTGCTTATGTTCAACACGCCCTTTTTGTTGGGGAGTTTCGACACACGATTTTTGATGATCGATGCCATTTTGATGAAGAAAACTTTGAAAACAATGAGAAGTAAATTCAGTACCATGGTCACTACGTATGCGTTTAACTGAAGATTGAAAAAGATTGCAAACTAAGGCACAAAAGCGTTGAATGCAATATAATGTTTCAGATTTGTATCTCATTAAAAAGACCCAAGTGCAACAAGAAAATTCATCGACAATGGTAAGAAAAAAATGAGCACCCGAATGAGATGGCGTGGTATAAGGGCCCTAAATATCACAATGGATAAGATCAAAGGGCTGAGCATGTTGACTTAAACTAGTTGGAAATGGAAGTTGCATTTGCTTAGCGTGGTGACATACATCACAAACATGGTTATAATTGAAAGCAAAATCTAAAACAAATTTATTTAATAAAGAACTTCGGTCACGTAAGGGATGACCCAATCGCATATGCCAAAGAATGCCTTTATTTGATGTTAAAATTTTCAAAGCATGATGAGTGTTGGGAAGGATGAGATGATAAAGGCCATCGCATAGTCTACCTGCTCCAATCATCGTCCTCTTCAAAGGGTGCTGAAAGAGACAAAAAGAAAAAAAAATAGTAATGCAAGAAACAAAAGATGCTAACTTAAGGACAGATAAAAGATTATATTCAAAATTAGGGACATATAAAACATCAAAAAGATTAAGAGAAGAATAAAGGTTAACATTTCTCATATGAGTAACAAGGATTCTTTCACTATTAGGGAGACTAATAGGACGTGGTTTAGGCAAAATAATAACATTGGAAAGAAGGTGAATATGGGGTGTGATGTAATGGGAAGCCCCTGTGCCAATGAATCAGGAAAAATGTGAATGAAATGATGAATTACCTGCAAAATTGGCGGAGGCGGGTTTGGCATCAACATTAAGCCAAGAAGCAAGTTGTCCGAGTTGGTCTTCCGTAAGCTATGAAAGAATAAATGTAGATCTAGATTCGGGCACATTAGGAGTGGGCATAGGCTCCTGTTGAGAGGCTGCGTTGGCCGATCCATGATTTGAACATTTCATGTTAGAGTTGGCCTTTATGTGATGTGGCTGATAGCCATGAAGCGAATAGCAACGACTTTTGACGTGCCCTAATAGCTCCCAGTAATCACACTTTGGATGGGGCTTATTATTCTTGGTGGAAAAGCGGTTGGCAGCCAGACAAGACTGATGAAACTTAGCTAAAAGTGTTAAATTATCAATAGCGCCACCACTAAGAGGCATGAGGAGTCGCTGTCTTTCTTCTTGAAGGATCATGGACTAAACTTTGTTGCTATTTGGAAGGGGTTTGATAGTCAAAATGTGACTTTGAATCACGACAAATGTTTTATTCAGCCCCATGAGGAATTGGTATACTTTTTCTCGCTCAAGACAAGTATTGAAGTCTTTGAATGCACCATATGTGCATGCGGGAAGAGAAGAATATGAACCAAGTTCATCCCAAAGTGTTTTGAGTGTGGTGAAATAAGTGGCAAGTGAATTTTTCTCCTGGCGGTGGTTGGAGATAAGCTTCTTCAATTGGTAAATTCGAGTGGCATTTCCTTGAGAAAATCGTTCTTCTAAGTCAACCCAAACATCCCAAGTTGTGTCCGCATAAATGACACTATTGAAGATGTCTTTAGAAAGGGCATTGAGAGATTGAAAATCGGTTGGCACTTCTAAATCAACACCAAGATTGAAAATCGGTTGATGAACTTGCTGGCTTTGGGAGAGAACCATCGCCGAACACAAATTTGTGTTTGGCATTCAAGGCCATCCGCATATCACGTTGCCAGGTTGAGTAATTATCATCCATAAGCATAAAGGTAACAAGCATGGTTCCAGGGTTGTCAACGTGATGCAACAAGTATGGTGACAAAGCATCAACTCGTGTTTCAGAGGATGAATCTTGATGAGCACCAGAAATAGGATGGGTTGTTTGAGCATGATCGGCCATAGTAGAAAGATGAAAAAGAAGCCGAGATCGTCCTTCCGGCTCTGATATAATGTAAAGCAAGAGATAGCTCAGAAAAATTGTGATTGCATTCAATAAGGAATTTGTAGTATTTAAGAATGTTATAAGAAAAAATGAAAGGAAAAATTACAGGATATTGACAACAACAAATAAAACAAAATACAACAAGAAATCTATGCAAAACAGAAAGTAGAATGAGACACTCCATGAGATGCAGGATTGAGCAGAAATTGATCCTGTAATAAAGATAGAAATTGATCCTGTGATATAATCAGCATAGGTAGGGCCAATAAGGTGGTTATGCTTGCCTCCCTTCTAGCAAAACCACAGGAATGGGCAGGAAGATGGGGGTGTAGCGACTGTGGTTGTCTGGTAGAACTAGGCAGAAGACAGTGAGATGGTGGCGACAGTCATGTGCAGGGAACATAGGAGGGAAGAAGAAAGTGGACAGTGGCTTTGGTGGTGATGCCGACTGCTGCTCACGAGCAGGTCGTCGACCTCACCTATGCAGGTGAGTCCGCTGGAGGCTGCATAGGGGGTGTCGTCGGGTGGTGTACTCGGCTGGGCTGAGTTGGGTTCCAACAATGGCGTCGGCTTGAGTGGTGATGCCCCTCACCACCACTAGAAATGGTAAGGAGAGGGAGAGAGGGGGTGGTCGACACCCACCCTCTCACTTTAGAGAGAGAGTGAGAGAGAAAGAAAGTGTGTGTCTCGAGAATGCTCATTCACAAAAAAGGAATAAGAAGGGAATGAGAAAAAAGAGGGCTATGGGGTGCCTATTTATAGGGGAGGGTGTTGTGTGTTCTCTCCTGAAGACGCAGGGTTCGCTACAGTGCGTGTTTAGGGGTCCAAATGAGCACCACATATATAAACACATGGGGCTCATATCCCCATGTGTGTCTGGCATCACTTTGCATCAGAGTTCAGTGCGATTGCAAAGACTTAAGTATCCTTTCCTACCATTCTTGCAATGAAATGACGGTTCAAGAAAAGGACAAAAATGTCCTCATCCAGAAAAAGGGAGTTCTAATCTTAACTCTTAAAAAAGTCCAAACGTTCCATTTTCGCCCTAAGCAGTAAAATCCTATGCTGCAGCGGATCACCCTTTGATGACACACCATCTGTTGTAACAGGAGCTCCCTTTGATGACACATCCTTTACTGTTGTCTGCTGTCATCGAAGCATCCTTTGGCACCGTCTGCTACCGTTGAAGCATCTTTTGCCATCGTCTCGAGTCCAGGTACCGGCCTTGGTTTTTAGCTTGTGTTACAATACATTGCCACATTCTCGTTTGTGCCTTGTGTTATAAAACATTCCCGGGTTCGTTCCTACCTCGTGGAGATAACTATAAATTGATCGACTGGTTCGATCATTGGTGGGCGTCATAGGGGCATTTGTCGACCATCTCTTTTTACAGTCTTCTCTTCTTCTTCATTTTCGTTATATAGTATGAAAAAAAGCAATGACGCACAGGAAAGATGCTTGTTTGCCTTTATTATGTAAACACCACCACATGTTTTCCATGGAGATGTTTGTTTCACCTCCCTTAGTAAAAGTTATCTTTCCTACGAAAGAGTGTCTCTTTCATCCCCCCCCCCCCCCCGAAAAGAAAGCAATATCCATGCTTGAACAAAGAAGAGAGTGCGAATAGGCCAAGGGATTAAGCATTCTATTATTTCATCACAATTCCAGCAATGAACATTGCATACACAAATATGATCATGGAAAATATTTAGGTGTATGCATGGCTGATCAGACCGACAAAAGGAATAGGAAAAAAAAAACACCCAATATAACCCAAAAAAGGCGAAAAACTCACATCAGCAAAATCATATCAAAACACGAGTCATTCTGCTATGTTCTTCTAGTCTTCAATCAAAGACAAACTGGAAAGGGTTTTCCTACAAACAAAACAGAGAATTCTTTTGACGAAGACTGCACAGAGCAAGAAATGTAAG
Source organism: Nuphar pumila (assembly GCF_984573655.1). NCBI lineage: Eukaryota > Viridiplantae > Streptophyta > Magnoliopsida > Nymphaeales > Nymphaeaceae > Nuphar > Nuphar pumila. The sequence goes on from NC_143256.1 coordinate 13,585,903, forward strand.
GCCACACAACTTGCTTCCAAAGCCAAATCAACCATCAATTGCAGTTACGATCCCGTTACTGCTGCACTAATCTCCACACACGAATGCATGCATCTTCACCAGAGCTTACAACAGTGCAATCATCATTGAAAACTAATCCATAAACACCTCCCAAGTGAGCACCCTTTATGGTTATACGACTTGAAGCTGGCTTATCAACTTCATATATAATTATGCTTGTGTCTAGAGATCCCGTAGCAACTATTGTGCTATCAGGAGACCAAGCCACACAATTTATACGAGCAGTATGGTACAACATGTTCTTAAGCTTAACCTGCAGAAGATAGTCAACTGGTTAGTGAGACAAATGTTCAGGAAGTTAAAAATCAAACCTTGGTAATTAACATTACATTTCTAAAAAGGATTAATGCGGAAGGGAAAGGAAGAAAGAGAGATGGACTATGCAAATGGGAACCAAAAAGTTAGAAGTATGAACAACTTAAATATAGTGACAAAATCTATCAAAAATAAAGAAAAAAAAAACATGGATGAAGCATGACAGCCTTCCACTACTTTAATGTGTGTAAAAAGAATTTAGGAAACAAAAAGAAAATTAAAAAACCATATAGGATTTACATTGTGCCTGATAAATTGAACCATGGCATTTTGCTATGTCACATGGGTGCGGGTGCGGGTGCGGGTGCGACACGGGTGCGGCGCAATTTCAAAAATTTTGGACACGGGGACTCGGCTATATATATATATATATATAATTCTAGTAAACAATTAAAATTAAGTAGCCAAAACTATGACCTTAATTTTTTCGAAAGTTTCAATTTGGCATTCCCATTTCTTTATGGTAGTTCTTAAGCTAGCTTTTCTAATATTTGTGAAACTAGTATTTTTTTAAACTGGAAAAGCATTTATTTAGCTATCTCAAATGGTTGGGTTACCTTTTATCGTGTTTTATACATATTTTTACATAAGTTGTGACTTGTGAAACAGTCACACAGACTGTGCACACAGTCTGTGCAATGCAGTCTGTGACTGTGCAGACTGTGCAAAGTCACACAGACTGTGCACAGTCACACAGACTGTGTGCAATGACTGTGCAGTTGCAGTTGCACAGTCTGTGACTGTGCAACTGCATTGCACAGTCTGGTTATATATTAAAAAAAAAGATATATAAAAATTGTTGTTTTTTTGTTTTTTGTCTTAAAAATGGACATTTTTGGACTCGGTCAAAGTTGACCGAGTCCAAAATGTGGACGGACGCGGCCTGGACTCGTTGACCGAGTCCGACTCGGCGTTGACCGAGTCCGGGCCGAGTCCGAAGCCGCACCCGTGTCCGCACCCGTGTCGGGGCGTGTCGACTCGGGTGCGGCACCTCCCTAGCCGAGTCCGTGTGACATAGGCATTTTGTAGTCTAGGAAAACAAGGGTAATTATAATACCGCACACAAGGCCATAAATGCTTAAGAATTTTCAAGGTTTTTGGATCTAGAATGCCATTGACATACAATAGAATGAATGTCTACTACATTTTTCATAACAGGAATATTGCGCCGAAACAATTCATTCTAGGTCTTGATTGCTTTGTCACCTTCTCATGAAAATCCAGAACATGCAATTAATAGCAAAGTACACCATTATTATCAAAACTGGTATTTGTCTTATGCACCACAATTTGCTTTGTAATCCCATTGTTGCTTAAAGCTAAACTTATGGTCCCCAATAGTAATATTCCTGCTTATTGCTGATCTCCAATCTTTACTGGGCTCCTCCTTTTCCCAGTTCCTTCAACTTGCTTCATGTCAAATTTTTTGTGTTCTGTAATTTCAGACAGCTTGTAACATGCCCATTCTATCCCTGACAATGCTCATCTTTCTGTTTAATTAACTCTTAAGGACAAGATGTAAGGATACGTGGCATTTCTTCAATATATATATATATAGAGAGAGAGAGAGAGATGGTACCTCTCGAGTGACATGGTCCCATACAACAGCTTCTCGATTGAGATCACCAGAAATAAACATAGAGGCATCTGGGGAGAAACGAATGACGTTAATAGCACCACGATGCTTCTCAAGGACTGACTCTTCAGTGAGAGTGTCCCCATTGACAGAATAGACGTGGAGTTTCCCATCTTGGCCACCAACAATGGCCTCACTTCCATCAGGTGAAATTGCAGATGCCGTCACAGCAAACCCAAGATTCAGAGTTGACAACACTTTGGATCCACGAAGCATGATTACTCCTGAATCAGTTGAAAGCAATGCCAGCTCGGGCTTATCAAGTGCAATATTTAAGTCCTTTGGTTGTGCACCAATATCAATTTGTTCTTCATCACCACACTGATCAGCATGCAGCGGAATTCTCCTTACCTGTAAAATTTTGGAAAAAGGATCATCTCTTGTAGCAAAAGCAAGTTGAACATATTGTACATAGCTACAGTTGTTGTACAGTCAGCAAAATATAAGCCCCACAGCAGGATATCATCAATTGGAATTTGGCAGGTAGATTAAGAAATTGTTCCTTATTAAAGGAATATGCTATTCATCAGACTTGGTGAGCAATACTACCGTGTATTGAACTTTTATAATTGGCTGGAAAGCTTTCCAGACAAGAATATATGGACTATCCCTGATATTTACTATCCGAACATCAAAGAAGAGGACCAAATATTTGGAGAACACCTGATAAAATCATCAAATTGGACTAGGACAATATAACTTAAAAACGAGGAGAAAATCTCCAACCGAATAGCCTTTGGAAATCTTTCACATGTTATTGCCATTAGACATACTAGCGAGCACAGACATGCTCCCAGTCTATGTCACAGGGACTCACCAAAGAGGCCCTGCACCCACGTCGACGCGACGCGGGTGTGACACCCAATTCGGTCAACCCGCACCCAAGGTTATCATTGTCCAAAATGGACTTGGTTAACTTTGTCCATTAAAAAAAGGGACAGGGCTCGATAATGGGTAAGGGTACCTCGAGCACCCCCCTCCCCCCTCCCAATTAAAAAAATAAGGGGGTACCTCGAGAAGGGGTAAAGAGGGATGGGGCTTGAGAATGGGGTACCACGAGAAAGGGTAAAGGGGTGGTGTTAAAATATATATATATATATATACCCTCCCGCACCCCCACACCCAAGTTCTTTTAAAGTGCCGCATCGCCGCCCCCGCATCTGCACCCGTACCTATGTGACATAGCTCCCAGTTTATCCAATACATATATGCACATGTATGAATACAAATTGTAGTTAGTTGCCTGTTTATAGAGAGCGTGAGAGAGGTTGACTATACCATGCACGTGCGAAAATCAAATTCCACTTGTACAACTTACATAATGAATAACAAATAGTGTCAACTGTCACATACAAATCAATTCCTTATGCTGTGAACATTGGATCAAGAGAATTTCTGCTCATGACATTTTATATGTCAAAATTACAACTGGCACGGTAACAATGTCAGAACAAAACAATATCCATAGTGCTATGATTAGGCCAATGAAGCACTGCTCGTCATATTATATCATTACATGGCAAGGTGTACCTTTCAAAAGGTATATGTGTAATTAGGTTAACCTAAAGTTAGACATAACATACAAGAGAGTTGACTGCGACATCACCCACCATATGAGGCACTTTACAGCCCTGTGGTACCTCCTGTTATCTCTTCTCTATTCTTCGTCTTCACCACATGAACATAAAGTTGAATTACTTGCTTAAAAGATGTAGTACTGCTCATTTCAAGCATGGGCGTGAACAAATCTCAATTCATTTTTTATTTCTTCTCAAGGAGTATTGAAAATGATATTACTTGCATATTTTGGTCAAACTATTTCAATGGAATATTATATAGAATTTCAAAGGCTATTTAAGTTTCTAATTCAAGAATTTGACATCAAGAAATTGGTCTCATTTACGTACCTCTTAGAGATTGAAGTTACAAGAACAACAAAGAGTATATTTATCTTTTAGAGAGAATATGTTGGAAGATACTGTTATTAGTCAGTTTGGAGCCTTGTGAATTAACTAACATATCTGTTATCCGATTAGCCTGATTAATCAATTCATGCACAATGAAATGATACTGAGATGGGCCATGAATATTCAAAAAATTGAAGGCTACTCATCAAAAAGGAATCTTCTATGCTAATTCCTTTGAAGTACAAAATAGATGACCTGCATGTATGTGCATAAAAGAACCGCCTCTGGTTTTATTTTCTTTGAGAGTGAATTCCGTACCATTGAATAGAAAAGAGACAAATGATCATAAGCTTAAATGTTGAAGCCAAATTATAAAGCCATGTCTTTTGGGCCATTTGAAAAGAATTCATGTAAAAGCAATATTACAAAAGGCAGAGATTCAGGTGAAACTTCTAGGAAGCTTTATGGTGATAAATAATATCTATGAAAAGAAGCAACCATATATTGGTGACTTGCCACTTTAATAAGAAAGAGTTGCATTCAAGATGTTTAGCACTTCAAATTTTCTGAACAGAATTGCAAATTCTCCAAGAGAGTTCAAGGCTTGACTTCATAAATCAATTCGATAGATATCTTTGCAACACCTCAAGATGGAGCATTATTGCCTATCTCAATTAGGGGTGGCAATCGGGTCGGGTTGGCAGGTCGACCCGGCGGGTTGGCTGGTCAGCATACTTCAACCCGACCCGTTTATTAAACGGGTCGGCTGTGGCAAACACGAACCCGACCCGTTTATTAAACGGGTAACCCGACACGACCCGCCAACCCGTTTATAAACGGGTTGGGTCGGGTAAACGGATTGGCAGGTTAGCAGGTTGACTCGCCCGCCTAACCCGTTTATTAAACGGGTCAGCTAGGTTGGCATACCCCTAACACGAACCTGACCCGTTTAATAAACGGGTTAGGCGTGAAAAGATACTGTCATTTAGTATAAAGTCTGGATCTCAGGATCCAGACCCAATTCCTTTCATTTTAAACACATGCTCATTAATGTTTCATTAATGACATGCTATAATTTTATCATAACATGTAATGGGTATTTTCGTACCCTAGCTATTGTATCTGTGTGTATTTAATCAGAGAAGCAAAAATGAATACCCTGATTAGGGATTTTTGCTGCAGCCTCGTTCTCTCTCCCCATGCTGTGTTGTTGCTTGTAGATGAAGAAAGAAACCCATGATTTCTATCATGGTATCAGAGCAGCAGGTTCAATATTGAAGATCGGTTCCTTCTATGACTGATTTGTCTCCTTCTAAGGTACCTGTTTTCTCATTTTTCCTATCGATTTCTCTTGTATTTAAATCTGCAGTCCGGACTGAAATCTCTTCTTCGTACTCACCTCTTTCTTTTTGCTCTTTTGAAATACATCATTAATCTGCTTATTGTCTTCTTCAAGTACCTCCTTTTGATTCCCCTTTTTTATTTAAGCCAACGTGTTTCTCTTATTTCCAAAATCCAAAACTGAAATTTGGTCACGTTGGCATATTTCCTCCTTTCATTCCCTGTTGTTCTTCTGTCATATCTACTACTTCTTTCACATTGCTGCACGTGATCTTACCCATCCATAAGCAAAATAATCAAGCAAGATCAATTTTTTTGATCTATGTGTGATTACAAGAGTTGAAAAGGATCACTCCAAACTCATTTGCATATTGACGTCAGATCAGATTGTGATCTGCACGCCCAGATCTATCTTGATTAAAATAATTTCATCTTCGAATTCATTTTCATCTCTGTTTTGCCTGTTTTCTCATTATTCTAAAAGGAAAACACATTATTTTCAAAATAACGTACCTATTACTGATTGAATTTTATTCAGAACAGATTCTTTACTGTGCAGCCCTGTTTTTCTGCCTCGTGTTCATCAGTTAAAAAAAAAAAACTAGTCTGGACTTTAGACTTCTCTGATATTAAAATTTATGTTCTGAATTATACTAGAATTCAATTGTGGTTGGGTCTTTGTCGTAAGGCCATTTCTTATTTTTTATTCCTTCTCTTGGTTGGATCTTATTCCTTCTTGTTTTTGGCTTCAAAAGAATATGGACTCATTCCCTCATTCTCAGTCTGGTCTTACGTCAAACTTTCTCAGCCAACTCGTGTCTGAGAAACTGAACAATTCCAATTTCCTAACTTGGAAGCAACAAATCATACCATTCATAAGAAGTCAGGACCTTTCTGGACATCTGGATGGTTCTGTTCCTGTTCCTCCAGAATTCATACCACAAGAAGAAAAGAATGGCGAGAAAGATCTTTCTATTACCTATGTTAGAAATCCTGAGTATGTATCCTGGATGAAGTGAGATCAGGCGTTGGTTGCCTATATCACTTCTACATTGTCACAAGAAGTGCTTGTGGCAATTCCAGATGACTGCTCTGTTAAAATGTAAAACTGTGCAAATGTTTCATATTTACTGACAAAAATGATAAACTTTCTCCTCGTGTGATTCCCTGTGCCTTTTTAGGATATGCTGAAAACCAGAAAGGTTATAGATGTTTTGACTTCAAAAATAATAAACTATATGTGTCTAGAAATGTTTCCTTTCTTGAAAAGGAGAGCTTCTTTGATTTTAGAAAATTAAAAGACGTCACTGAGTACTCCTTTTTGCTAGATCTAATATCAACATCTGATGAATATGACCTTGATTGTAACTTTGATGATGATCAAAGAATTATTGATCTTAATGTTGAAAATGAAGAAGTTCATAGAGATACTAGTATTCAATATTCCAGGCGACAAGAGTCTAATCCTCCATGTGCACTTGAAAAATATTCTAACATTCCAACTAGACAATCATCCCGAATCTCGAGGCCTCCAGGAAAGTTTATATCAGTGGCGGAGCCAGGGGTGGGGGCATGGGTGGGCGGCCGCCCACCCTAAAATTTGAAACCGAGTCGACTCATGACTCGGAAAACCGAGTCGAATCAGGACTCGTGAAACCGAGTCGACCGAGACCCGGGCTCTCGATGAGTCTAGAGCCTGCCAAAAGAGGCGAGGGGTAAAACCCTAGCCAGTTTTCTAAAGCTCTGCCCCTCCGTTCCAGCGTTCCCCTTCAGTCACAGGCAAGACGACAACCCCATTCGCCGGCAACCCTTGTGCTCTGCAGTGCCGCCGGCCTCCCTTCGGTGAACCCGCGGTGGCGGTGCCCCCCTCTGAGCTTCTCCCTCTCGGCTGCAATCTCCGGCGACGCGAGGCACCGGTGTCGCAGTCAGTCGGACCTTTGCCAATCTCCGGCAACCATCGCTAGCAGTTTGAAGAAGACCCTCTTATCTCCTAAATTTGAGGGTGGGTTTTGTTCATGTTCAGTGGCTCTGGTGATACAGTATCCAGTTATCCATTCTACATGAGCAATACAGGCCAATCCTTCAATTTGGTTCTTGATCCTTTCTTTTTGGGGCACAACTGAACGTGGGTCTAGTTTCTTTCCTCCTTTTTGGGCGCAACCTCATTGGAAGAGTCAATCTTGCTATCCTTTCTTGGTCATCGTGCGTGCATAGGACTCTCCTTTTGTGCCTGCTGCTAAAACAAGGTATGGATGTCTATCAATGTAACGAAGGCAACGGATAGCGTATCTTTATCTACCAGATAGTTGGTGAGTGAATTGCTTGTTCTCGATTGTCTAGGATTCTTGTAGTGAGTAACTGTGGCCATTGACAGATTTTAATAATTGGGCGTCTGTATTTTTTGTCTAACAGGCATTTTTATACTCTTTTTGCTTGAATTCTGCATATGGTGCATGTTGGTCATCATCGGTGTCATAAAAAATGTATTCATTTTTTAGCTTAAAGCTTTTTCGGGGTTCTACGGCCAATCTTGGTGGTCAGAGGCGGAGCTGGGGGGGGGGGGGGCGGGGGCAGGAATGGGTTGTAGCCCAGTCCTGCCTCTTGAAACAGTTAAATTTTGTTTTTTTTAAAAGCCCAGTCCTAGCCCAGCTCAGCCCTGACTGCAGCAAATAGTTTGATTTGTCCATATAAAATAGATTTTTATTAATAATTGTAGCCATTTTTTATTTTATCTCAATTTTTTTTTTCGGGGGCGCTGCCTCCGAGCCCCCGACTATCACGCCATTTTTTTTTTGCTACACCCCTGTTTGCCCATCCCCCACGTCAATCCTAGCTACGCCACTGGTTTGTATCATACGAGTTTTTCTCACCCACATATAGGGCAGTTATTACATTAATTCACTCATATGAAGAACCATCCACATATTTTCAAGCAAAAAATGATATCAAATGGATAGAAGCCATGAAAGCTGAATTAGATGCACTTGAAAAGGCTTCTACATGGAATATTCAAGATCTTCCTTCAGGGAAGAAAACTATAGGATGTCGATGGGTTTATAAAATTAAAACCAAGAGTGATGGTACTCTTGAAAGATATAAAGCCCGTTTAGTAGCCAAAGGTTATGCCCAAGAATATGGGATTGATTATGAAGAAACCTTTGCTCCGATGGCTCGTATGACTACTGTCCGAACCTTAATTGCCTTAGCTTCTATCAAAAAATGGTCTATTTTTCAAATGGATGTCAAAAATGTTTTTTTAAATGGAAAGCTAGTTGAAGAAGTATACATGGAACCCCCTCCTGGTCTAAGTATTCCTAAGGGTAAAGTCCTTCGCTTAGAAAAAACTCTTTACGGACTTAAACAAGCACCAAAAGCTTGGTATGATAGGTTTAGTCGTGTTATGATTGATATTGGTTTTCAATTTTGTTTAACTGACACTGCTTTGTTTATTAAGAATTCTGATGCAGGGATCATTGTGCTTCTTCTCTATGTGGATGATATGATCATCACCGGAAGCGATAAACAGGGAGTTGAAACAATCAAAACACTTCTTAAATCTCATTTTGAAATGACTGATTTGGGCTTGTTGAGATACTTTTTAGGCATTGAAGTTGCTTATTCTCCTAGAGGATATTTATTATCTCAGACTAAATTTGCTTTTGATATTGTTTTCAGGTCTGGTATTACTGATGATAAGAAAGTTGACACTCCAGAAGTTGTTAATGTTAAAATGAAGATTGATGATGGAGAACTTCTTGCAGACCCTACTCCTTATAGACAGCTTGTCGGGGCACTTTCCTATCTATCCATTACCAGACCAGATATAGCACATGTTGTTCATACAGCAAGTCAATTTCAACATGCTCCTACTTCTGTTCATATGGGAGCAGTCATGCGTATTATCATATACATCAAGTCCTCTCTTTCACAAGGACTTTTCTTATCTTCCTCCTCTTCTCTTGATTTAATTGCATATACTGATGCTGATTGGGGAGGTGATCCCAATAACAGACACTCAACCACTGGCTTTTGTGTCTTTTTAGGGGAATCATTGATCTCGTGGAGGTGTAAAAAGCAGCAGAAGGTATCTCTCTCATCCACCGAAGCTGAATACAGAGCCATGGCAACCACGACCATGGAAGTAGTTTGGCTCCGACGATTGCTTGCTGACATGGGAGCTGAAGCAACAAAGGCTTCACAAATGTGTTGTGACAACAAAAGTGCGATCTACATTGCCAGTAACAGAACATTCCACGAACGCACCAAACACATCGAAATGGATTGTCACTACGTCAGAGAGGAATATCTACACGGGATAATTGATCTGCCATATGTCACTTCAGAATATCAGTTAGCAGACTTCTTTACAAAGCCTCTCGCTGCTCCCCGATTTCACTTTCTCTTAGACAAACTTTCGCTCATTGTACCGTAAGTTTGAGGGGGAGTGTTAAAATGTAAAACTGTACACATATGTATATATAATAATATTATATTATTATTATATATATATATATAAATACATTTTTCATTTCTTTCTTTTCTGTATTTTTTTTCCTTTATTTTTATTTTTTGTCTTTATGTCATCTAGTTCAGTTTGAACTAGAATGACTGTTGCTAGTCAAGTCCTGTCCAGACTTTACTAGCAATAGAGCTGTTGGACTGACACATTCCAACAGCTCTAAATAGAGTTGTTGGACTGTGTCCAACAGCTCTATTGAGTCCTCTTTCAGCTGTGTATATAAAGGGGTGCAGCCCCTCTTGTATTTCATTCCAATGCTTCTTAAGCAATTGGTTTTTCATATCAATAAATAATACATTTTTGTTTTTATTTTGTTTCCGGTTATACCCTTTTTAAGGGTTATGCTTTAGTGTCATTCTTGACACTTGCCCTTGTTAATCTAAGCTCGTGTTTCGAAGATCCCCATTTCATTTCATGCTCAACAATGCAATTATGGCATCGACTGGTTCAGACATATTCTCAAGTTTCTCAGGCCAGAGTATTATTTTTAAAGAAAGAGTTTCAAATGCTAAGAAAGGACTCCATGACTATTATGGAGTATTTGAACAAAATGAAGACTATTACAGATCAATTGGCCATTGTGGGATGCCCTGTTAGTGACAAAGATATGGTGCGACAAACTTTGAGTAGGCTGGGGTCGGACTATCATATGATGGTTACTTCCTTATTGTGTTTGCCAGATTTACCTACATTTGAAGATCTTCGTGTCAAGCTTTTACAGTATGAGATGACGTTGAAAGGATTTTCTGAAGATACTCATGCTCATGTTGGAGCACACAATGTTCTTGCCACAGGAGTTGCCTATGGGCGAGGACGTGGTAGGTATGATTTTCGAGACAAATGGGGTCAAGAAAGAAATGGACAAGGAAGTCGTGGAATACTACCTACACCCAATGTTCCTCCCAATGGGCAAAGGCAAAGGACAATACCTACCTGCTTTCTCTGCAACAAAAAGGGACACATAAAGGCAAATTGCTGGTTTAACCCGCAAAATAGAGGAAAGCAATTGGAGACAAGAAAGGGAACAGATACATTGAAAAATAGTGGAGAAGTCAAAGAGTTACTATTATTTGCCTTGGCTGAATTGAATATCAAACAGAATAATCAAGGTACTTGGTATGTTGATTCGGGTGCAGCCACTCATGTCACTGGTGATGCTGGTAAGCTCCTAAATCTTGTTTCTTATGTTGGTAGAAATAGTATAGTCACTGGAGATGGGTCTCACCACCATATTTCGCACATTGAAAATTTTGTAATCCCCATGTCCAACTATTCTCTTGCACTTTCAAATGTCATTCATGCTCCTAATATCAAGAAAAATATTGTTTCTGTCTCTAAACTTGTAGATGGCATTAATGCTTCAGTTGAGTTTACTCCTTTTTCTGTTTGTGTTAAGGACCTTCAAACGAGAGAAACATTCACTGAAGGAAAACGTCAAGGAAATATGTACGTGTTCCAAGAGAATCCTTCCTCTCGTGTTCAACCTGTTGATTCCATCTTGAAGCTCACATCATCATCTTCAGTTTCTACTGAGAGTGTTTTTAATCTTTCTGAATGTATTGAGTCGAATCTTTGGCATGGTCGTCTGGGTCATTGTAGTAGTCGCTTTATTGATAAGCTTGTTTCAAGTAGTCTTATTCCCAAGTCAAGTCTAGACTTAAGTGTCGATAATAAAAAGTGTTCTAGTTGTCTTCAGTGTAAGAGTCATGTTCTTCCTTTTCATTCCATTAATAAAAGAGCTTCAAGACCATTTGAAATTATATGTTCTGATGTTTGGGGCCCGGCTCCAGTTCCTTCCATGTATGGCACTAGATATTATCTCATATTTGTTGACAGTTATTCTCGATATACATGGATCTTCTTTATGAAAAGTAAATCTAAAACCTTCAAGTTATTTCAGAATTTTCATTCTTTTGTTCAAAACCAATTCTCTCAGAATATTATTTGTTTCCAATGTGATGGAGGGGGTGAATTCTCTTCAAATGACTTCATAAATTTCCTCCAAACAAATGGAATAAGTAGATATGTGTCTTGCCCTCACACACCTCAACAGAATGGGATTACTCAACGGAAGCATTGTTATATTGTCAAGAGTGCAATGAGCATGATGCATGATAGTAACCTTCCAGTTACCTTCTGGGCAAAGGCTTTTCACACAACTGTCTATGTCATAAATTGATTGCCTATGAACATCTTAGAGAACAAATCACCCTATTTCTCTTTGCATGGTGTGCATCCAAATTATCACGATTTGCATGTATTCGGGTGTATGTTATGTTCATGTTGACAGTTCAATGCGGCACAAGTTTCAGGATAAGGCCTTAAAGTGCAGATTTGTGGGGTATGCTGATGATTACAAAGGCTACAAATGCTATGATCCCGTGAGCAAGCGCATAAAAATATCCAGAAATGTTGTGTTTGACGAATCAAATTTTGGTCATAATGCTAGCACTCCTCCTGAAATTGAAGTTTATCACCCTTGGTTGAACTCAGATCTCTTTTCTAGTATTGATAATGTATGTTCTTCTTAATGTAATCAAAGAGACTAGGGAAACGTATCTACTGTTGCGCAAAGAACTCAAGAAAGTGTAACGTCTGAATCACTATTGGCCCCCGAAAGGTATAAAGGCATTGGTTACTCTCGACGTGAGAAGGAGATACCTCCCAACTTTAATCAGGAGCATAATTCTCCTTATGTTTCCACTCAATCACTTGCTCACAGAAGGTCTACCCGACCTCGGCATCCTATTGATAGGTGGGTCAGTTATGAGAACTTCACGATGGATTTTCAACTTTTCTTAACCTCTTTGGGCAAGGAAGATCAACCGACAACATTTTATCAAGCAATAAATTCTAAGAGATGAATTGAAGCTATGAACAACGAAATGGCGGCTCTTCATGAGTCTGGCACTTGGGATATTGTTCCCAGACCACATAATCGGAATGTGGTTGGGTCAAAATGGGTCTATAAGATAAAGTATAAGCTAGATGGTGCTATCGAGCGATATAAGGCAAGGCTGGTTGCCAAAGGATTCACACAGGAGCAAGGACAAGACTATGATGAGACCTTTATTCTAGTTGTGAAAATGGGAACTATCCGCATCATAGTATCATTGGCTGTTGAGCACCAGTGGACTCTCAACCAATTGGATGTGAAGAATGCGTTTCTACATGGAACTCCGAAGGAAGAAGTATACATGGAGCAGCCCACTGGGTATGCAAAAGGGAACTCTAAAGAATACGTGTGCAGGTTAAAGATAGCTATATATGGTCTAAAGCAGGCATCTCGATCTTGGTTTGACAGTTTCGCCCTTGAAGTAGAAAAATATGGGTTTAGTCGGTCTCTTCTTGACCATTCTCTTTTCATATTTAAATGCAAAGATATAATTACCCTGTTATTGATATATGTTGATGACATTATCATTACAGGTAACTCTAATGAACATATCGAACAGGTTAAAGAACTTTTGAATCATAAATTCAAGATGAAGGATCTTGGTAAACTGCGATACTTTCTTGGAGTAGAAGTTGACAGGACTCCTTAAGGCATGACGCTTACTCAGCATAAGTATACCATTGATGTTCTTAGCAAGGCAGGTATGACAGATTGTAAGCCCCTCAGCACACCCAATGTACTTCATCAGAAACTCAGTTGCTAAGATGGAGATTTGTACGAGGATCCTACAGGATATCGCAGGATAGTAGGAATGCTTCAATATCTTACCTTCACTCGGCCTGACATTGTCTATTCTGTCAATCAGGTATCTCAGTTCATGCATGAACCACATATTGAGCATATGAAAACCGTTAAACGCATTCTTCGATATTTGAAGGGTACTATTGGAGATGGTCTTCTGTACAGAAAGAGTATGCCTGGTCATCACATGCATGAACTCCTTACTTACACAGATGTAGATTGGGCAGGAGATCCAGATGAACGTAGGTCTGTCTCAGGATACTGCGTTTTCATTGGGCTAAATCTTGTCTCCTGGAGCAGTAGAAAACAAAAAGCCATAGCCAGGTCGAGCACAGAAGATGAATATAGATCAATGTCAGCTACTACAGCCGAAGTAACATGGATCAGACACCTGTTGACAGAAGAGAATCGATTTCTAAAAGTATTCTCTTGTGTGACAATCAAAGTGCTATCAACATGTCATTCAATCCTATCTACCACAGTCGTGCCAAACATATTGAAATTGATCAACATTTTGTAAGACAAAAGGTTGAAGAGAAGGAAACTGAACCAGAATACGTGCGGACTGCTGATCAAGTTGTTGACTTGTTTACAAAAGGACTTATCAAGGACAGATTTTGGATGTTCATGGTCCAAAACCATGTACAACTGGAGGGGGGGTGAAAAGATAATGTCATTTAGTATAAGGTCTGGAACTCAGAATCCAGACCCAATTCCTTTCATTTTAAACACATGCTCATTAATGTTTCATTAATGGCATGCTGTAATTTTATCATAACATGTAATGGGTATTTTCATACCCTAGCTATTGTATTTGTGTGTATTTAATCAGAGAAGCAAAAATGAATACCCTGATTAGGGATTTTTGCTGCAGCCACGTTCTCTCTCCCCATGTTGTGCTGTTGCTTGTAGATGAAGAAAGGAACCCATGATTTCTATCAAGGCGGGTCGACCCGTTTATTAAACGGGTTAGTTTAAGCCCAACCTGAACCCGCCTAAAAGGCGGGTTGGCGGGTCGGGTTGGGAGGTCGTGTCAGGTTTTGCCACCCCTAATCTCAATATTTGTCATATTTTATAACAAAATCTTTGCAGTTTGTAGTTCTACTTTTAAAGGCAGTGACATTTTTTATTGATAAAAATATAATTTACAATCAAGCTCCTTTACCACCGGAGAAAATTATTAACACTATCACAATTCACTATACATGGAGTTCACAAAACTATACTAGTCATCAATAACTTCACTTTTCATATTCTTTATATATTTTATATTTTTCACTCCATTGTTCTCTAAAATGCCAAAATTACTTCTGTAATATCACATAAGGGCATTTTGTGAAGCACATTCTTGTACCATTTCTATATTGAGGGATCTAACATTTCTCCATCAACGCAAGATTTCATTTTCTTGTTATTCAATTGCAATGAACATCTAGTCAGTCTTTTCCCTCAAGACATGTTTTATTTAGAACACAAGATCTTGTTGGCTTACTATGCCTGACTCAACATTGAGTAGTAATTTTAGCTAGTGTGTAAATTGCCTACCCCATCAAGGTGCAAGATTGAATTGAAATATATTCATTTCAGTGATCATATTGGATAATAGAAAGACACATCATCATGTTCTCCAGCCTAGTTGCAATCATAAGTCATCAAGAAAATCAGCTTCAAAAAGATGGTGCAAGCACACAAACCACAAGATATAAAAATAAAGGCAACTACTACATGTACATGAAGAAATGGTGCTACCTTGTTATCAAAGGCAAATGTGGTGAGCTCTCCTTCCACCACTGCAAAACATTTAATTTGAGAGTTCTCCCTTCTCTGTAACCTTCCTGCACATCCAACTCCTTGCATCCATCGGACAATCACCCCATCATAACTGCTAGATAGAATAATATTCTGGCTGCCTTCAGAGGTGACTGCCAAACCAGTGACGCTCTTCATGTGCCCAGAAAATGATACTGGCATCTTTTCTAGGTCATTGGCTGAATATATACTAATAGTGCCACCAAGGGAAACAGTGACAAGATGATTATTCTGCCACAGGCAACCAACTAGCATTCCATCCAGTCCAGAATCAGATGAAGTAAGTGTCTTCTTCACCTTACCGTTTCCATTTTCATCAATCTCCCACACTTTTGCAGTTTTATCTGCAGACACTGTTAGCACCTGAAACAGCAAGATAAGCTTTCGCAGTAAGATATGAGAGTTGGCTACTAGAGAAATAAATATATAAAACAAAGAATGAATAGGTATCTTTCTGTTGAGTCACACCAAAAGAAAAAATCATAATCAGCAAGTGCATTCTCTTTGAAGACCTAAAAATAAGAAAAAACAATGTATCAAATATTGCATTAACACTTTCCTTTAATCCACCTGTAAAATTGTAACAGGCAATTCAGTCAAAACCAGAAATCCAGCAGTAGCCGATGTGATTCGAAGCTAACAAGGAAAATGAAGGGCTTTTCACCATCTCTATTTCTCATAGTGACATAATCACTTCAACAGATTAAGTTTGCAAACTAAAGGCTATTAAGATACAGCATACAATGCAAACTACTTGTCTTAGATGTTCAAATGATATAACCCAAATATTGTTAAGATATATATATATATACATATATATATACTTGTATATATATTATATACTTTAAAGTTAAGTCAACTGTGGTTGACTTAGACTAGTTGTTGGACTGCTGGTCCAACGGCTAGAAATCTAGCCATTGGACTAGGTCCAACAGCTAGTCAAACTAATGTGGACTCCCTTTTTCTCTCCTTTAATCTCTTTTCTTCCTCCGTTTCTCTATAAATATGGGTGCCTTTGTAAGGTAAGAGAGTGATGGGTGGTTTTAAGCTTCTTGTGTGTTTTTGAGTGTATTGTAATGATGATTAAAATGTATTTTTCTTTGTATTTTTAATGTTCTTTATTAATGAAGTTATTCATTCACATTCTATTGTGTTTTATTTTAGTTATTATGTTTTTATCCAAATGCATTGTGTTTTTATTCTTGGAGTTCATTATAGAGTGCATTGAGGTCCATGCCATTTTGTGACATGGTATCAGAGCAAGGCATCATGGTCTTGAAAAAGATTCGTATTAATGAATAGCATGGATTCAAGGATTTTGCATTCCGGTATGTATCTTTAGCTTTTCTATCTTCATATGTATGGTAGGTGTTTTGAAAGGGTTATATTAAAAATGAATGTCTTCTTTTGAAATTAGAATATGTAGAAATTGTTAGAAGTCAAGCACCTTCGACCAGATCTTCATCCACAGCAGAAGAGAAAGAGATTTGCAAGAAGGAGAGGCGGCAATGACTGACACGATTCTCAATGAGAGGTTGTGCCCTATATTCAATGTTATATATATGATACAAGTTGGATTGGGTCTGTCAACCCAGACCCGATAATACCAACCATGTAAATACAATACAAAAGAATCATTTTGGGTCTAGAACTAGACCTGTACACTACATTCTCAATACCCTCCTTCAAGTTGTGCATGGTTTTGCAACATGGACAACTTGTTCTTCAAGAACCAAAAACGCATATTGGTACGGCCCTTAGTGAACAAATCTGCCACTTGGTCAGCCGTAGGAACATAAGTAGGTGCAACTTCTCTATCTTCAATCTTTTGCCGAATGAAGTATTGATCAATCTCTATATGCTTTGTGCGACTATGGTGAATAGGATTAAAAGCAATTTGTATGACACCTTGATTATCGCGCAAGAGAGTGGTGGGTAGCATAGATTCTCCAACTTCAGTCAAAAGATGTCTCAGCCATGTGGCCTTTATTGTAGCAGCCACCATAGATCGATACTCAGCTTCAATACTAGATCGTGCAAATGCACGTTGTTTCTTGTTACTCTACGCCATCAAGTTCCCATCAAGAAAAGCACAATATCCAGAAACCGACTGCCTGTCATCTGGAACTCCAGCCCAATCTGCATTTGTGTATACATCCAGTCGATGTTGCTCCCCTTTAGTCTTGGATTGATGATAAACTAGACCATCTCCAAGAGTTCCTTTTAAATATCGAAGGATTCTCTTGACAACATTCATATGCTTTGTTCGTGGGTCATGCATGAATTGTGAAACTTGATTCACTGCATACACAATGTCTGGTCTAGTGAAGGTGAGATATTGGAACATACCCACAAGACTCCGATATTTCTTGGAATCTTCATATGCTTCCCCATCCCGGGATCCGAGTTTATGATTAAGGACACTAGGGGTGGATAGAGGTTTATAATCCTTCATGCCTGCCTTATCCAACAAATCCAAAGTATATTTGTGTTGGGTTAGTGAAGTGTTTCATCCTGTCGATCCACCTCAACCCCTAAGAAATAACGCAAAACCCCCAAATCTTTCATCTTAAACTGTCGACTCAATAAGATCTTGGTAGCTTCTATGTGTTCATCGGAGTTCCCAGTAATAATAATATCATCCACATATATAAGAATTAAGGTGCGTACCTGACAATCTCGAAAAATAAAAAGCGAATGATCAAGATGAGATCGAACCCATGTCTCTGAACTTCAATAGAGAAACTATCAAACCATGAGCGGGAGGCCTGCTTTAGCCCATAGATGGCTCTTCGTAGCTTGCAAACATGCGTGTTGGGGCTATGTTTGGTATAACTAGAGGGTTGCTCCATATACACCTCTTCCTTGAGAGTGCCATGCAAAAAATACATTTTTGACATCAAGTTGACTTAGAGTCCATCCATACTGAACTGACAAGGACAGAACTAATCGAATAGTTTCCATCTTGATCACAGAACTAAATGTTTTGGCATAATCTTGCCCGTATTCTTGAGTGAACCCTTTCGCTACTAGCCTCACCTTATAGCGTTCAATGGATTCATCGAGTTTATACTTGATTTTATAGACCTATTTAGATCCTACAACATTCTTGTTCGATGATCTAGGAACAATCTCCCAAGTCCCACACTCATGTAAAGCTTTCATTTCCTCATTCATGACCTCAACCCATTTGATTGACATAGATGCTTGTGAGAAACTGATAGGTTCATCATGCTTTTCAATCTGGGAGATGAACAGTTGTAAGTCTGTAGAGAAGTTGTCATAACTTACCCATCTTTCAATAGGATGGTGAATCCTCTCAAGCCTCCTGGGTTGCACAATAGGTCGTTGAACTTTGTCTTTGTTTCACTGCACATAGGTAATCCCTTAAAACTTTGTAACATCTGAAATGACAGGCATAGTAATATCTTGTGTGTTTGTCGACATTTCCTTTTCTGGGTGTACAACTGTACTATTTTGTTCTGCAGATAGTGTATGACATGAGGGTACGTCATGCATCACCATTTGATCAAGCACCTCAGCAACAAGCCATGGCTGATAACTTTTAGCATCCTTACAGTGTCCCTCTGTACTTCCTGAATCATCAGTATGAGTCTCGTCAAACACGACATTCCATGAAACTCTGATGCAACTGGTAGTGGAGTCATAGCAGTGATATCCTCTATATTGATCAACATATCCAACAAACCTACACCTGCATGCATTTTTCTGAAACTTATCACGTTAAGAACTGTCAATATGAACATAGCATATGCAGCCAAACACTCGCAACTCATTATAGTCAGGATGAACCCCAAATAGTGTAAATAGCGTAAAATAAGGGGATTGATCTGCTAACAATTTCATTGGCAGTCGATTTATGACATAGACAGCTGAATGAAAAACTTTCATCCACAAGTTTAAAGGAATGTGAGTGTTATGCAACATACTCAGCGCACTCTCTACAATGTGCCAATATTTTCTTTCAGCCGCACCATTTTGTTGTGGTGTGTGTGGACAAGATATTCGACGACCTATTCCATTATCTTAGAGAAATTCAGTAAATTCTTTTGATAAGTACTCTCATCCACCGTCACAATGAAAATATTGAATTTTAGTTGAAAATTGATTACAAACTAAAGCACAGAATGAGCAAAAAAGCTTGAAAACTTCAAATTTATATTTGATAAAATAAATACAGGTGTATCTAGAGTAACTATCAATGAAAGTAATGTAATAATGATTGCCCAATAAAGAAGACTGTGGGGCATGTCTCCAGACATCAGAATAGACAATTTCAAAAAGCACAAAATCTCTTTGATTTATTGAATGAAATGGAAGAACATGACTTTTACATAATTGACAACGGAAACAAAGAAGAAAATCAGCCTCGACATTCAAACTAGACTGCGGAACAAGTCCACTAGACACAAGCTTCTCAATAAATGAATGATTACAATGACTAAGACGACGATGCCAAATCTCTGGCTTATTACATTGAGATAGACTAAAACAAACTTTGAATGACACTGGACGAACTGGTTGTGAATTTATTGATGTATCATGAACTAGAAAAGACTCCTTGAAGACATACATGTTTCCCTGTCGTTCTCCTTCAACGAGTGTCTTCTTCGTGAGAAGATCCTTGACACATACAGAAAGAGTAAATTCGACAAAAGAATTAGTATCATCGACAAGTTTAGAAACAGAAACAATGTTTTTAACAATACTAGGAGAATGGTAAACATCAGATAAAGGTAATGAGGAATTGGGGAGTAGAAGGAAAATATTTCCAACATGAGAGATAGGATGAAGAACACCATCTCCAGTTTTAATAAATCTTACCAATATCACATGTCACATGTGCAGCAGCCCGGAGTTAATGTACCAAGTCTCCTACTCAGTTTGCTTGAAGCTCAATTCTGAAAGAGCGAAAATCAAAAGATTCTTCACATTTTTCTTTTCATCTCCTTTACGGTCGTCTCCTGCTTGTCCCCTAGTAGAAGGCCCAGCACCATTAAACTTGCCTTTGTTTTGCGGATTATGCCAGCAATTTGCTTTAATGTGCTCCATTTTATTACACTGAAAACATGTCGGGATGTTTATAGGGTTCCCTGGATACAAGTTAGGTGACATGTAGGGTATGGGAAAAAGCCCACGGCCTCCTTGATTACCTCTTCTATGTCCACGCCCGCCTCAAAAGCCCCCACGTCCTCGCCCTAATACTACTAATGTGACAAGTACCTCATGGTTGTTGGAATTCAGGGTCATCTTCTCGCCCCTAATGGTAACCTCATATTGTAGTAGCTTAGTCCGTAGATCTTCAAAACTGGGCAATGAAGGGAGGCATAGAAGAGAGGTGACTAACATGTGGTAGTCAGAACCCAGACCATTCAGTGCCTGTTGAACCTTTTCTTTGTTAAGAATTACGCAACCCACCATGGCTAGTTGATATGTAATACTCTTGATTTTGTTCATGTATTATGTCACTGATAAACTCTATTTCTTCAAAAGCTGAAATTCTCTCTTTAAATGCAAAATCCTAGCTTATGAAATCTGTGAATAAGTCTGCGCCAATATTTGCCACAACTCTCTGGCTGAACATTCATCTAGGATGGCCACTAATATCTCATGAGAAAGCATAGAGGTAATGTAAGCCACAACTGCCTGATCTTTTCTTCTTCATGTTACAAATTTTGAATTATGAATCAATTTGTTGGAAACCTCCCCTTTATCATCTCGCTCTTCTTGCAGGACGAATTCTAGTGGTGCATGGATCGTTCCATCAAGATATCCAGACTCTTAATAAAAGGAAAACTTTGTCGCTTCCAGGTCAAGTAGTTATATGAGTTGTCCAAGGAAACTGGAAGGGAGAATCCATGTGAAAGGACAACAAAAGAACACTCTGACCAGCAGTTTGATTTACCAGCAATGTAAATCTGGTTTTTTTTCTTTTTGCTACGAAAATAATATTGCAGGGAAACAAATAATCAGTAGAACACGACAAATTAATGATCTGAATTTTTTTTTTGTATGGACCGAAACTTTGATTTGGTTTTGGAGAATAAGATTTGACTTGAAAGACAAAAGAGAGATCTAAGTTTAAATGGAAACACAAATCTGATCTGATACGATCAGATTTGATTTAACGCTGCTGAAGGGAAGAATCAATATGCCATGGCCAGATCTAATTTAGTCTGGCTTGGAACGAAAACACTAGATCTGGAACGATCCGATCCAGCATCAAAGAGGAAAAAAAATAATCAAGATTTAAGAAAACAGATCTGGTTTGACGTGACCAGACTGTTTGACGTGAACAGATTCAGTTTTAAGAGATCGAAAACTTAGAGAGGAAGAAAGATGTTTAAAAATTTTAAGAAAGAGATTTTTAACCCAATATGATAAGATCAATTTTCAGGACAGAAGGAGAATAGAATCTGATCTGATAAGATCAGATCTTGGATCAAAGAAAGGAAGAAGAGAACTCGACCTAGTATTTACTTCTCAGCCTGCTCTGATACCATGTTAGAAGTCACGCACCTTCGACCAGATCTTCATCCACAGCAGAAGAGAAAGGGATTTGCAAGAAGGAGAGGCAGCAATGACTGGCACGATTCTCAATGAGAGGTTGTGCCCTATATTCAATGTAATATATATGATACAAGTTGGATCGGGTCTGTCAACCCAGACCCGATAACACCAACCATGTAAATACAATACAAAAGAATCATTTTGGGTCTAGAACCAGACCCGTACCCTACATTCTCAATAGAAATTATTGTCTTTTAATATATTTTTTAGATTATGGATATGTATATTGAAAAAATTATATTTTGCGAAAATATGTGGTTTCTTAAAATCTTATGTGTTTCATGTTTTGCAAAATATTAATTTTTTACATTTTTTTTTGTGTCTCTTAATGTATGTATTTACATAGATTATCTTTGGGATTTTTAATATATAGTGATGTTTCTTTGGTGATTCTAACTATGTGACCATGCATGATTTTAATTATGTAGCCTTTGTGATTATTATTGGATGGCATAAGCATGATTTGTCATCATGAACTCGAATGCATATTTTAATTTCTCTATTATGCATTATATTTTTTAGTGGGTTCTTGTGTATGCTTCTTGAGCATTTTATGAATAAAACTTATATTTTTTAAAAGACTCTTGTATGATTGTTGCTTAGCCCTTAGTAGTTTTATGTGCTTTTTGGTAGCTTAGTGACTTGAGTGTTTGTGCACTTTTGTAACCCTTAGTGGTTTCTTTCTTGTGCATTGATACTTCATTGCATGTTTCTTAAAGATTTTATATTTGTTACATTGTGATAAAATTCTTTGTATGATATATATGAGTTCATGGTTGTTGATAGTTATATAGCTCTTTGTGAATCTCTATATGTTTGTCATCAATTGTCTAATAGTAGACTAATGATTTAGATCTAGCTTCTTAGAAGCTTTTCTTTAATAAAATCATATACTTTTGTCTTTTTATTGAGATTTATTGGATCTTTTGTATATGATGTGCCTTAGTGCACTTGTTTCTTGATTGGTGGATTCATGATTCCATTATCTTTTGAAAGATACTCTAACATCATAATTTCATCACATCTATGTAGATTATTTATATTGGGCATGATTCTTGTCCATTATTTGCTTGTCAAAGTTTGTAAAATTTGTCATGAGACATCTTGTGTTGGAAGTGATTGCATCAATTGACATATTGTTGTGCATATGATTGAACTATATTCATTCTAAGTCTTCATCTACCTTTATTGGATTTGATTTAAAACTTTGTTTTTTCAAATCGGTACTTTTATATATGAACTCACTTATTTGAAAATCAATTTCCGTGAGTATTTTTTGCCTTCTTTTGGCATTGTTTTTTGTCCATCATAGATTTTTCTAGGATGCGCCATTTATTTTTTGCCTTGTTGTTGGGTCAGAGTTAGCCGTTGAGGTGAGTTATGTGTGCACCTCATGTCATCTTACTAGTCTAGATTCCCAAAGGTTATGAGTGATGTGTTGTCACTTGTCTTGGGTTTGATTGGTATCTACATCCATGTTGCTTTTGTTGAACAAGAGATGCTTGTTGGGGTGAGTTGTGTGCACCTTGGTTTTCTTATCAGTATAGATTGTCGCCTTATAGTTTGGCTCTAATTGACGGTTGTTTGATCTCTAGTTCTATGAGTGTGTTATATCACTCATTTGTTTATTTGGACAATGTTATTATGAATACTTATAATTATGTTTATCTCTGATGGTTATCTATTTTGAAAATATGGTGTTTGAAAGATTGTTAAAATTGATACATTTATCCTTCTTGATGACATTAGTTTGTTTTTATTACAAGCTCTCTTACTTCGTGTCTTCTCCTATTATGTCTCTTATTTAAAAGATATTTTTGTGGTGAGTTATATGCACCCATTGGTTATTCACATTTTGTGTGTTTGTATTATACTCTTATTCTAGTAGCTGATGCACTTGAATATTGAGGTTTGTCTCTTATTTAAGTGTCATTTTACGTAGACAAGAAAGATTTGTTTGCAATGAGTTAGGTGCACCCATTGGTTATTCATACTTTTTGTGTGTTTGTATTATGCTCTTTTTCTAGTAGCTGAAACATTGAGGTTTGTCTCTTATTTAAGTGTTATTTTATATAGATGAGATGTTCACACTTTTTGTGTGTTTGTTAAGCTCATAAGTGGCATTGTCATTGATCTCTTGTTCTAGCAGCTATTACACTTGAATTTTGAGGTTTGAAGGTCAAGCGAGGTAAATTGCTTATGGTGGTCGAACTATTGTGAAGGTTTGCAAAATATCATTTCTTGATATTTGTGGGATTTTCAAATCTCTCCACAAAATTTCTAAAAAAAATTCACTCATTTACCCTTGTCTGGGAAATGGTTATTGAAAATTCTTCATGCATTTTGCATTGAATATGTTTTAATTGCATGCTTAAAGATATTTTAAATGTGTTCCATGATTAGTTATCTTGGGTGATTTACATCATGATATGCCTTGGTTGCATAGGATGCAATATTTTGAGTGTATTTATAGATATTGTTTCTATTGTTGAGATTTAAATTGTTATTAATATTTGTCATTATTACAAAATATCTCTTGTTATGATTTGTACGTGGGATTTTGAACTTCCCCATTATTTCTGTTGTACATTTAATATGGCTACTTGTTTTGAAAAACCTTGCTTTATGAATATTTTTTGTGTGGGTTAAACTCTTTTGTGAGTTATTTATTCATGGTATTGATGTTGTTTGAAAATTCATATTTCATGCATTAATGTGCTTTTCGAGATAGATGTGTGTATTGACTTTCAATAATGCATGTTTTCATGAATGTTTAAAGTGATGAATGATTTATACGTTTATCTTTGAGATATTTTATGCATGCATCTCTTCTTTTGATAATATGCAATTGTGTTCTCTTATAAATCAAGAACTATGATTTCGTAAAATTATCTATTGAGGTGAGACTCTCAATGAATATTGTGTATAAAAATTTAATGACTTTCAAAATTGATGTTGAAAAATTTTCTTACTATTAAAAGATTTTGAAAATTATTAAAATGTCTTATTAAATATGTATTGTATTTTTGGCGTGTTTGGTCATTTATATATATATATATATATATATAGAGAGAGAGAGAGAGAGACAGAGAGATGGGTGTGTACGAAATGAAATATGCGAATGAAATGTGCTAAATGGGTTTTTCTGCTCTTTTGGTGTGGGTTTTTTTTTTTGCAGTTCTGACCCCATAAATGTGTTGGGCATGGTCAATTTACGAGGAATCCACACTTGGATCATGTGTTTTCGATAAAAAAAATGATATTTGGAGCCTAAAAATTAACAAAGATTTTGGAATGGTGATTTTTTAAACGTTATAAAAACCCGCTCATGTGTCAGAATCGAACACTTAAAGAGTTGAACCCTATAAAATCAAGTACATAGATCACATTTGTACGATTAGAATTTAAAAATAAAACAAAAAAACCCTGAAAAACTCATTTAGCATGTTTCATCTAGCATATTTTATTTAGCACGTACCCATTACTCTCTCTCTCTCTCTCTCTCTCTCTCTCTCTCTATATATATATATATATATATAGTTATTTTTAGTTGGATTGCTCCTTTTGCACTCTTTAAAATATTGGCATTATTGATGATTCTAGAGACCTTTCGAGCATATCAAGGAAGATCTAGAAGCTCCTTCAAGAATTTGTATTATAGAAGAACATGTCGATATCTTGTGTAATGGGATTCCTTTTGTAATTGCAAACTTATAGTGAGTCAATGTAAGTTTGAGCGGGGGCGTTAACATATATCATGGTTGCCAGTCGAGGAAGCAGGAGCAGGAAGCGTGGCACTTTCAAAATTTTAGGAAGCGAGAAACGTGAGACTACTTAAAAGCGAATCAAGAATCATCTTGGAAGCGACCTAGGAAGCGAACCGGAAGCGACCTACGAAGCGAGGGGGAAGCGAAAAAATAAAAATAAAAAAAAATGAAAAAAGGGAGGAAGCGCAGGAGAAGCGCGGGATAAGCAACGGGAAAGCACGCTTCTCAAAAAAAATGGTGCTTCCCAACACGTTTCGGAAGCACAACATTTCGTGCTTCCACTAGGCTAGGTGCTTTCGGTAACTCTGATATATATACTTTAAAGTTAAGTCAACTTTGGTTGACTTGGACTAGTTGTTTGACTTATGGTCTAATGGTTAGTGTGGTCTCCCTTTTTCTCTCCTTTAATCTCTCTCTTCTTCCTTCTTTTCTCTATAAATATGGGTGGGTGGGTGCCTTTGTAAGGTGAGGGAGTGATGAGTAGTTTTAGGCAGAGTTACTGGAAGCACCTAGCCTAGTGGGGAAGCATGTTTCGGAAGCGTAAAACGTCGCGCTTCCAAAACGCACTGAGAAGCGCCAATTTTTTTGAAAAGCGCATTTCCCATTTATGGGAAGCACGTTTCTCTTTTATGGGAAACATGCTTCCCATTTATAGGGAACACACTTCCCATTTATGGGAAGCACGCTTCTCCTTCGCTTTCCCTGCATTTCCTCCCTTTTTTGTATTTTTATTTTTATTTTATTTTTTGCTTCCCCCTCGCTTCCTAGGTCGCTTCCAGATTCGCTTCTGGTTCGCTTTCGAGACGATTCTTGATTCGCTTTTAAGTCGTCCCATGCTTCCCGCTTCCTAAAATTTTGAAAGTGCCACGCTTCCCGCTTCCACTTCACATATCGCTTCCCGCTTCCTCGACTAGCAACCATGGTTTTAGGCTTCTTGTGTGTTTTTTAGTGTATTGTAATGAGGATTAAAATGTATTTTTTTGTATTTTTACTGTTCTTTATTAATGAAGTTATTTACTCACATTCTATTGTGTTTCATTTTAGTTCTTATGTTTTTGTTCAAATGCATTATGTTTTGACCCTCGGAGTCCATTATGGAGGGTATTGGGATCCGTGCCATTTTGTGACAAATATAACCTCAACCAGGTTTATCCAACTGCACAGAAAATATGAAAGAATTTTCTATCAATACCAAAGTAAAGCAGACTAAAGCACACAATGAAACTTTGGATTAACACTTCCACTCACACCTGTAATACAGACAAGTACAGCCCCATCAGAACCAGTATGGTGCTGGAGACCATTAGAATATAGGTAAACCAGATTGTATAAAACTTATTCAACAGATAAATGAATGTGCTTCTTCGATCAACCAAAAAACAAAAAAGTAGAAGAAAAACTCTCCATTAGTCAGGCATTTGATTATATAAGTAACATTTAAATTTAATTGTGTTCCAATTAAAATGTTCATATTATCAATCTAAGAATCTGAAAAAGGAAAAAGTAGATATCATTCAATGTAGATATTTGCATCCTAAGTCCACCACTGGAAGTACAATTATTAATCAATAATGAAAATAGCATAGGAATATCATAAATACCGCTTTACTGTCAGGACTCCAACTAACAGCATAGATGCTACCATTGTGACCTTCAGCAGATAGCTCCCCAATCTTTTCTCCTGTCCTCCCATCATATAGTATACCTTTCTTATCTGAACTTACACTGATAAACCTGCTTCCATCAGGAGAAAACCTTACGCAATTGACAAAGTTGGAATGTTCCCTGCACTTCAAACAATAATTTTTCCTTTACATACTACCTCTGTTCGGTAAGACACAATCAAGAACATCTTCCTCAGCACATTATATTTTATTATGACCACAAGCCTACATTGCTACAATGCCATGAATGAGTTTTTTATCATTGACATAAAATTAAAATAATGACTACATTTCTCCTACAAGAAATTTTGAAAAAAAAAAAGAAAAAATACCAAGCACTCGATGTTAATTAATATGAACCCTAGAACATTTTTCCAGAAGTTTTGCATTGGACTCTGCAAATCAAGGACACGACTGTTGCTCCAAAATAAAGAGTATGCTTCAACAATTAATGGGGAAAGGCATCTTGTAAACAATGTAGCCAAATCACACCAATGCACAATATTTGATGGGCCAAACAAGCAATGCAAGGAAACTTGAATAAATGTTATGTTTTTGCGTTCTATCTTGAACCAAGAGGCTACCATGAATTAAAATCTTAGAAGGATGAAGACATCTAACACTCAATCCAATTGCATCGATCAGAAGATGGCAGGTTTAGTGGATACTTAAGGGAAGTTTTCCACTTTTTCATTTTTTCTGTTTTGGTTAGCTTAACTGGAGTGCAGACCAGTGAATTAATGAGGTAACAAAAATAAAGGGTTCATATACATCATGATGACCAGTTTAGAGGTTTATCCCAGGGTTACCAGAAGTACCATAGGACATGGGGAAGCATGCTTCTCCGAAGCGTATTTCGGAGGCGCGAAACGTGGCGCTTCCAAAATGTATCTTTTTTTCCTTTTTTTGTTTTTTCCTTTTTTTGTTTTTTCCTTTTTTCGCTTCCCCCTCACTTCCCCCTTCCGCTACCCGAATCGCTTCCCCAACTGGCAACTCTGGTTTATCCTTTGAAGTACAATATGTTATAAGGAAGCATTACATGAGAGTCAAAATTGATTGGCTAGTGAAGTCCTTTTTTGTATTCAAGACCCAATAGGTCAAAAGATATAGTTATGAAGGGCATTTTTGTAAACTGACTTAAATTACCTTTATAAGGGTCAATATGAGAGGGATAGGGCACGATTCCAGCCCCTATTCTCTTTCTCCCTTGTCTTTTCTCACTTCCTCTCTTTTCCTATATCTTCTTCTTCCTCCTCACTCACTCATTTCTCTCACCTTGTTTCACAGTTCGCACACACCACATATTCTTTCACACATCAAAGGAACATAATCATGTTACCATCAATCTGAAGATGGTATCAGACCAGATGAAGATATGAAGGGAAATTTTGAAGCATACATCAACCACAAAATGACAAGGGGATTCATGACCTGCCACATGGGAGCTCCAATCAGTTTTGGTTGCATTCATGCAGATAATATTTCAGAAGATTTTGGTTAGGGAGCTCCAAAATCCAAAATTCAGTTTTTAAACATTATAACAAAAAGTATTCTTAGGTATTTCCAAAAAATCTATGTAGTATAAACCTCCTTCTTTACAGCCTTCTCCAATCAGCTTCCCTGAGAGACGATCCAGCACTCATAAACCAATAGAAGAGAAAGAAACATTATACCAAAGGTCACATAATTAAGAGACAAATAAAAGATTTAGGCTTAACTTGGGAATATATCTAATTTTTTGAATAAAAAATCTCTTTAAAATATTTTCAAAATTTCTTATTCCCTTTATCTCAAGAGATATTCTATCAACAATAAAAAACATTTGACTCGCTTGAGTTATGACATCCAGATAAAATATCACAATTTAGTGTCATATGAAATGAGGCACATGAGCCAAGAAGCCAAAGAGACTTACTGGGATCAAAGATGCCAACAGAAGAGACCGTAGCTTCGGTTGGTGAAGCTCCTTTGAATAGAGGTTGAAGAGCTTCTACAATTTGAGTCAAGGACATGCTCTCAATAGTTGATTCTTGTGTAGCTTTGAATTCACTTGACTCTTGAGCAACGGAGGCTACCTTCTTCTCATAGGGTATCTTTAGTTTAGGACAATATATCTTGACATACCCCGGTTCACGACAATAATAGCAAATAATTTATTTTTTTTTCAAACTCATTGTCTTGCTTTCCATAGCTATCATTGTTTGGTCTCTTATAATGTGATAGTTATAATGTAGTAGTTGGTAAGCATGGACATGGTTTCTCAGCCTAGACACGGCTATGACCGAATTATCATCATCTTTAAATGTCTTTTTTTTAGTCTATTTTCTTTCATACTTAGCTCTTCAATAGAGAGAACTTCTCCTTTATGAAGAAAAGCCGATTTAGTAGACTCAAACTCCGGTCTTAGACCATTGATGAATTGATAGAAATGTTTCACATCAATTTGTCTTTGACGGAGTTCTATGTCTTTGGGATAATGTCATTGTGACTCAAGAAGAGCAAACTCATTCCAAAGGTCGAACAACTTACTAAAATATTCTCTAATACATTTTTCTCCTTGAATCATAGTGTGTACCTTGTCTTACAAGTTGCAAATGTGGGTAATATCTTTAAGACTATGTCACAGGGACTCTTCAACTAGGTGCCGCACTCACATCGCACCCGCACCCGATGCGATCAACCTGACCCTGGGTGCAGTCAATGCACCCAGGGTCATTTATGTCCAACTTTTTGCCGCATCCCCGCACCCAAGTTTTTTTAAAGTGTCGCACCCCTACCCCTGCACCTGCACCCATGTGACATAGATTTAAGAGAATACATTTTCTTAAGATAGTCTCATGCAAATATTTATTTGCATGTTCAAATTTAGCTAGACTCAAGCACTTCTTGATATCAAGACTACTAATGACCCAAGACATAATCTTGGCATGCCCCATTCTCCATTCTTTCCATTTTTTCTCATATGTGGCCATAGCCATAAAGATTCAAATAGAGATACATGTTTAAATTACTTTGAATAGAAAGCTAATCTAGTTTGATCTAATTTCAAATCTAACAAATATGTTAATCAAATCCTCAAACTGTATGAATCCATATGTATATATGAAACTTAAACCTTTATGAATGTGCAATTAGATTTTCTAGAGAAGCGTCATTTGTTAGTAGCCTTTTCCCTTATCGGTTAACTTACTCTTTTATCATTTATATATCCATAACCTATGTTAACTGTTAAGAAAAAGAAAGTTTGCCAAGCCCCTCATGTTCTTGTCATATTTTCTGCTTTTTGCCATTTTTATAACCTTCCAGCCTTAAACACAGAGGGAGAGAGACCTAAATTAGTAAGTGTTCCTGATGTGCTCAGACTAGATTCATAACTATATCGCTCTCATGAAGGGGGCTTGGCAGTTATAATGTATTTTGAAGCAATATTATCAAGATATGAACTGTGATCTGGAAACCAGCAGGGCCCATCCTCTAGGACAGAAAAGCTCTCTAGTTATGGCTTGAAAAATCTGTTTAGATTTTTGGTAGAAAAAGTGGTAGTCCTGTCCCTACAAGAACAAAGATCAATTATATTAAAACATTTACCTAGACGGTGCAGTTAATTTAAACCTGTGTTGGCCATTTTAGGAATAATAGTTTAAATGTTATCTTCAATACCCTGATATATTCCCCTTGGATGTTATTAGTTAATTCTCTTACTAGTTTTAAACAGACTACACATCAGATAAAGGGCAGGTATACATCTCCCTCACTAGAGCACATAATCCCTCATGTGCATTGCTTTTGGAAAATGTCATTCAAGCATGAAGATACTAGGAACACTTATTTATACCATGATTTTATATTCCATTGCAAGTTAAACGTTATAGTAATGTTTCAAGCCAGAGTGCACTCCTAAAGTTTGAGAATGGTCATTATTTACTTAAAAGCTAACACATCATATACTGAATAGCTATTAGAATTTCATTTGCTTCGACAGGCTAACATGTCACGCTTCAGTTCCTGCATTGGATCCTCATACCTTTACCAAAAAAGAAAGACAATGTACCAAAGGATTCTTCATACAAAACAATTATGTTAAAACAGCTGAACCTTTAGCAAATTTGCACTATCCTTGACCTAATATAGTATAAATCAATCTCTTAATACCATAAACAAGACTAACCTTTGTGACAGTTTGAACCTAAATGGTGGTCCCTCATAGAAATTCACCAAGTAATCTTCTCCACATGTAACAATACGAAAAGGTCTTGTAGGCTTGAATGCACAACTTAAGACACGTCTTGAATGACCGTCAAACTCACCAACAGTTGATCCTGAATCCCACCTACAAACAAAAACAAAAAATACAACAAAGAGAAGGAGATCACCATGACAAAGATGGATTAAACTATAAATTGTGCAAAGCACAAAATACAACCGAAACAAATTTAAATGTAAAATATCAAGGCAATCTCAATCAAACTTCACATATGGTAAATAATGCTAGAAAAAAAAAGATATTATCTCTATCATAAACAGAATGTCAATGATAGAAAGACAAAAAAATCACCCTTTCCTTACTCTTTGAGGTATCAAAAGAAAATGGAATTAGCAACATTATGCATGCTTGCTTTGTCATTTTTTAATTGTGTGCAAATGATTCAATTATAAATAATAAAAAAACTACATATTCTTGGTTAAGTAAATGTCATATTTACCTTTAGCACAGACCAAGATCCCAAAAAGGAGTAGCTGTTGCAACGAAATAGAACAAGTGTTGATGGTATGCCTGATAACTCTCCTAACTCTGGCAGGCTAGTGAAATGTAATCAACGTTAATAAACTTTTAGGTGGTGAAGCACCTTTGTGAGTTTTAAGAGGATGAGGTGTTTTCCAAATTATAGACCTGGTTCATGGTTCTATCGGTGAATGTTGCTAGAATTAGATCACATGGTGACATGTAATGTGACCAACACACTATGTTGTCGAAAGCGCTAGGTGGGGCTAGTTGGTGGACCTTCGAAAAGGCCTAGGCGGCCGACTAGGCAGGGCCTAGGCGGGCAAAAAAAATTAAGAACAAAATTTCTGTAGATTCCGCCTTTATATGTATTTTTGCACAGATCACGTCACTGAATTCAAATTTGCCTCATCCTTGCAAAATGCCCAATTCCATGTCGGATCCCCAGAGTTTCTAATTTTCCTTTTTGTTGAAGATTCTCTGCTAGGGTTGGAACAAGAGCCACTTGCACTTGCATTTAGAGGAGCCAATCCACAATCATCTGAAGAACTTGGGTTTGCATCTTCCATTGTTCTAATTAAACATTTCAAAACAAACAATTATTAATCAATAAAGTAGATAAACAAAACATACACAATATATATATATATATATATATAACAATATATAAACAATAGGCACGCCTTTGACAACATAGGGCAACACATAGATCAACTCAGGTTAGTCAGGACTATTATCCTTGTGTTTGATTAATTCATTGTCTTAGAGTTGGGCCTGTTTTTAAGCCATGCACAGGTATCAAACACATCAAATCCGCAGAAATAAGGAAGAAGCAGAAGAAAGAAAATAATTAAGA
Organism: Nuphar pumila; assembly: GCF_984573655.1. Taxonomy (NCBI): domain Eukaryota; kingdom Viridiplantae; phylum Streptophyta; class Magnoliopsida; order Nymphaeales; family Nymphaeaceae; genus Nuphar; species Nuphar pumila. The sequence continues at coordinate 13,618,788 of NC_143256.1, forward strand.
TGGAATGGAGGAGCGAAGTCATGATCCCTTCTCTCTTTCTCAATGATGAGGGTAACACAATACTAATCGTCATTAGGGTTCTTTACAAACAAGTCATGCATTTGATGTGATATTACAAAGATACCACACTAGGCATCTCATTTAATCTCCATAGTTTTCTATTGTTACCAGTAAGCAATCGGTTTAACGTGAAATACCTATATGCCCCTTTACCATTGAACCAATTACTTCTTAACATGCTCCCCCAAGATACACATAGCATAGTATGTACAACTTGATCTTTAAATAATGGTGCCTTGCCCTTGACAATCCTTTAGTGAAATTATGATTTGATAAATTTAGCTTCTACCAAAGTTGTCAATCAAGGAAGTGGAAAGTGGAAAGCCAGAAAGCGAGACACTTCTAAAATTTTAGGAAGCGGGAAGCGTGAAACGACTTAGAAGTGAACTGAGAATCGTCTCGGAAGCAACCTAAGAAGCGAACCAAAAGCGACCTAAGAATCGAACTGGAAGCAAACCAGGATTCAAAGGGAAAACTAAGAGGGAAGTGACATATGTCACATAGGTTCGGATGCGGATGCAACGATGCAACACTTTAAAAAATTTGTGTGTGGGGAGGGTGTGTATATATATATATATATATATATATATAATTTTTAACAGTTTTAAGTTAACACTAATGAAATAAAACAATTATCATATCATCAATTTATCATGCATAAATTCATGAAATAAATCAAATTAACAATTTACAATTGTTATTCCTCATTAATAAAAAATAACTACACTGGTGCAGAGGTGCGTATATATATATACATGTATGTGTGTGTATTTATGTAATTATATATATATATATAATACACATAAACTGGACTTGGTTAGGGTTAATTGAATCTACTTTTAGACAAAAATGGACCTCAATGTGGTTGACTTCACCTGACACAAAGAAAACCATGTCCGAGTGTCGCACCAAGATGGTGCTTCTTATGGGCTTACAAGAGCATACTATTCAAATCACAAGACCAACCCACACAAGCGCCAAGAACACAAAAAAATATAGGGAATTGTATTGCAAAATGCTTAAGAAAGCATTAGATTACATGGAAGGGGATCAAACCTATTTATACACACAAGAGAGCCATAGAGCCATTGGGACTCTCCCCAATGGCTAGAATTAGAGTCATTGTGGAGGTCCCAACGACTCTATGTAGCTTTGTCTTTTATGCCCTCCATTACAAACTAATTTCCTAGTTTGTACATAAAATAAATAAAGACTATTATGCTCCTAATGGGCACAACCTATTGCATGTCTAGTGAAAAGTCAAAAATACCCCTAGTGGGTATTTATCTATTACAATGAATAATATATATATATATATGATATATGTATATCATATATATGTACAACTAGATATGCATATATGCATATCTTAACAACCCCCCTCAAACTCACAGTGCTGCAATCGAGAGTTTGCTAAGGAGAAAATGGAATCTTGGTGACAGAAGTGCTTTGGAGAAGAAATCCACCAATTGATACTCATATGGTACATATGGAAAAGTAATGTTCTTCAAAAATTCTTCTCACATAATGGCAATCCATTTTGATGTGTTGGTCTTCTCATGAAAGTTGTGATTGCAGGCGATGTAAGCTGCACTTTTGTTGTCACAACATAGTCTTGAGGGTTCTGCTATATGAATGACCAAATTTTCTAGTAATCGCTTCACAACCAACTCGGAGATTGTCGTTTTCATAGCTTGGTACTCTACTTCTATAGAGGACAAAGACACCTTTTGTTGTTTCTTGCATTTTCATGAAATCAACAAATCCCCTAAAAAAACACAAAAACCTATAATTGAGCGATAATGATTCACAGATTCCCCCAATCAGATTCAGAATGTGCAATAACTTCTAACGAGGAGGAAGATAATAAAAATAAACACAACTAATAGTATTTATGATATATCTAATAATCCTTATTACAACACTCATATGTATTGTAGTAGAATCATGCTAAAATTGAGTGAATAGCATCTGCAATATCAAGACGAGTAATAAAAAGATAAGATAAAGTGTTAATCATCTGTCTGTAGGGAGTTGGATCCTTCAAGGTTCTCCATCATCCTTCATCTTTGCATTGATAACCTCTGGAGTGTCAACTCATTTTTTATTTGAAAGTCTTGATCGTTCTATGATCTCGGTTGCATACTTAGTCTATGACAACAAATACCCACAAGGTGAGTAAGCTATTTTTATTCCAAAAAAGTATCCTAAAAAGCCAAGATCTATCATGTCAAAGTTAGCTTTGAGCACATCTTTGATATGACTAACTTTCTGCTTATCACCTCCTGTGATAATCATGCCATCAACATAAAGAAGTAGTATCACTATACGTGCATTAGAAGACTTAACAAACAATGCATTGTCAGTAATAACAAGATTTAAAATCAAGTTGTGTTATCACTGTAACGACCCCAACTCATACCCCCAAAAAGTGCGGATTTTTTTTTAAATCAATTGCGAAAAGTTTCCCAGAAACTCGGGGCCTTTACAGTTCCATTTCACATCCACAAAACCACAAGGGATCTTACACCCCATCTTTCAAACAAAACCCAAACCAGAGTTACCGGAAGCGCCTAGGGTAATGGAGAAGCGTGCTTCCCCAATATGCGCTTTGGAAGCATGAAACGTCGTGCTTTTGAAACGCGTGGGGCCTCTTTTTTGAGAAGCGTGCTTCTCTTTTATGGGAAGCACGCTTCCCCCCTCGCTTCCCCATTTTTTCATTTTTTCACTTCCCCCTCGCTTCCGGTTCGCTTCCGAGACGGTTCATAATTTTCTTCTAAGTGGTCCCACGCTTCCCCGCTTCTTACATTTTTGAAAGTGCCTCGCTTCCCGCTCCCGCTTCTCACTCCCGCTTCCTCAATTGGCAACTCTGACCCAAACTGAATCAACTTTATTACAACAACAACAGCAACTACGCTTTCATCCCAAAACAATTGGGGTCAGCGATATGAACCAAAAAAGAAATTCATTTTGGGTCTTCCACATGAATCCTTTTCCTCCAATCATTTCTATCCAATGCCATGTCCTCGGTGAGGTTCAAAGCAATCATATCCTTTCCTATCATCTCCATCCAAGTCTTCCTAGGCCTACCCCGACCTCTTTTAACTAATATATTTTCCCATTTCTCCAACCTTCTAACTGGAGCATCATTAGGCCTTCGCCGAATATGTCCAAACCACCGTAAACGATTCTCTCGCATCTTATTTTCAATGGGTGCAACACCTACCTTCTTACGTATCTCCTCGTTCTGAATCTTATCTTTTATTGTATTTCCACACATCCATCTAAGCATCCGCATCTCATTTGGAGTCAAGTCGTACCGGGATCAATACATGTAGATACGGCTGCACCGGAGATAAGAGGTTTGATTCTTGAACATTGGTTGTACCATTGTAGTGCTTCCATGAGTTGTGCCAAAGACAATGAGCCCACACTTTTGGAGTTGTCATCTACACCATTTCTTTCCAAAGATGGCCCCACAAAAGCCACCTTTTCATCTTTTCGATCATCTCTCATCTGACTCATAGCAATGATAGCATATTAGTTTGTCACTCTTCTTGTGTTCATATTCACTTCTTCCATGATCATTTAGACTCCTCCCATAATCATTGGAGTTTCTCTCATTCTCATTAGTTTTTCCAAAGTGAGGAGGCTTATAAGCCACTGTGTGGTTTTCGGGCCTCGACATAACAAGCACGAATTATTCATCTTTAGTAGAGGATTTTTTTAACCTATTTTCCTCCATAGTTAATTCTTAGTGTTTCTACTATGATAGGTACTCCTATACGAAGAATGACCGATTTGGTCCCTTCAAATTCGAATCTAAGTCCATTAACAAATTGATAGAAATGTTTTGTTTTAATTTGTTTTTCAGAGAGTTCTACATCTTGATGACAATGTCACTTAGGTTCTACAGGAGTCAATTCATACCAAAGAAGAGATAGAGCATTATAGTATTCCCTAATGCTCATTTTTCCTTGGGTCATGGTTCTAACCTTGTTTTGCACATTGCATATATGTGCTATGTCATTTAGACTATAATTTAAGATATTTTCATGCATCACTTGCAAAATCAAATTTTGCCAAACTTGAGCATTTTTTGATGTCAACAGTATTAATGAGCCATCCAATGAATTTGGAATGGCCCATCCTCCAATATTTCCATCTTTTCTCATATTCCCCAATGGCTTTAGACATCTCTTCTCCTTGGAGAGCTACTTCCTTGCCATCTTCAAGTTTGGTAAGGATAAGCTTTGGTTCTCTTTCGGTGCATTCGACCAAGCCCCATAGACCCTTTTTCCATATTTTATGTTTAACTATGGATGCCCACATCACATAGTTTGTATCGTTGAGTCTTACAGGAACCAGAGACAACCACTTCTCTTTCATCTTCCATTTTTACAAATAAGGGTGTAGAGATAGAGAGAGAGAAAAGAGAGAAGAAGAGGATATAGGATAGAAGTAGAATACACTTTGAACACCACGAGATCACGAACATAAGATCCATGCTCTCACGTCCACACGAACAAAGTCTTTAACCGATGGCTATGATACCATGTAATGAAACAAGAACAAGATGGTGCCTCTTATGGGATTACAAGAACACAATATTTAAATCACAATACCACTTATAGGTCAACACTCAATCACATCAAGAAATTTTTCCAACGGATTCTAATACTAATTTGGAACAAAACCCATCTCATGGAGTAACCTACACAAGGGCCAAGAGAGCACAAAAATATAGGGAATTGTATTACAAAATGCTTGAGAAAGCATTGGATTACATGGAAGGGGATCTCCCCTATTTATAGGCACAAGAGAGCCATAGAGCCATTGGGACTCTCCCCAATGGATAGAAATAGAGCCGTTGGGGAGGTCCCAATAACTCTATGTAGCTTTGTATATTATGCTCTCCACTGCAAACTAATTTCCTAGTCTGTACATAAAATAAATAAAGACTATTATGCTCATAATGAGCACAACCTAATTACATGTCCATTGAAAAGACAAAAATACCCCTAGTGGATATTTATCTATTACAATGAATAAAATGAATATACATAATATATATATTATATATGTATATACATCCATACATATATGATATATGTATATCGTATATATGTACAACTAGATATGCATACATGCATATCTTGACAGAAATGAATAGGAATCGAAAGCGATGCGAAAATGTAATTATTTTTTTTAAAATTTACAAAAATATAAGATTTATGTTATTATTGACAAAATAAAACATGAGTGTATAATATTAAAGTTGATCTATTAATTTCAAAACTGAATTATATATGCAAGCAGCTTGGCTGTTAATATGCCCGGATCATGAATTCATGATCAACAAGTAAAAAACTACATAGACAAATATAAGCTAAGGTCTGCAATGGAACAAAAGATATTCAACAAATGAGCCAAGTCAAACTGAACAAGAACCCAAGCTTAAGCTGCTTAACAGCCTACTAAAACCACTATTCAACATAAATTTGAAGCCAGAACTTTCTTACAATATTCATCCACATAAAGTATAAACAATGCTCACTACTTGAAAACAAAATTATTTTTGTATGCAATAACCAACCTTTATTCTCAATAGAGACAAACTCACATGGAAGCTCATTCTGTGTGTGCATAATGCATACATCTCCGCATGTAACAAGAGAGAGAGAGAGTGTGTGTGTGTGAAAGACAAAGAGAGCGAGAGAGAGTGAGAGACAAAGAGAGAGATGGAGAGAGAGGGAGAGAATGAGAGACAGAGAAAGGGAGAGATGAAGAGAGAGGGGGGAGAGAGTGAGAGACAAAGAGAGCCAGAGACAGAGAGAGGGGGAGAGAGTGAGACAGAGAGAAAACTGGTCCAATTGTTAAAAAATAAAGAAAACTCATTTCCCGATATTGGGCTCTTCCCCAAGCGTTTCAAGGAAGAGCAGTTTCCCACTCCTACCAGCACTTCCAGTAATCCTGGCTTCTACTCACTGACAAAGTGATAATCAACTTGAAAGTGCTTTGACTTATCACCGATACAGGACTTGATGCTAGTGCTACAGCACTTTTTATCACATTATGCAAAGCAACGACATATTTTCATTCCTAATATATTCATTACACCATGACTCTTACCATTTCATAAACCATTCTCAGACTTGGCTCTATATTCAGCTTCAATACTTTATCTAGCAATTCTTTGTCTTCATGAGACTACACTTTTACACAAAAATCTACAATTTTTGGAAAGATGCGCACAAATGCATAATAACCTGAAACAAATTTCTTAGTGTCAAGATCTCCTACCCAAACTACATTACCCACAACTAATTAAATTACACTTGTTTGTGGGTCATTCTTATGACAAAGAAGGCCTTGACTAGGTGGTGCGGTACCGACTGTGAGTCGGTTCGAAGCCAAGACTCCGGTCCTATTAGTTCTACTGCATAAGCAAGTAAATGAAAATTCGGTCCAATAAATCACAGAATTAGTAAAAAATGGTAAACTGAGAAAATGTAGCCAATAAAATTATCTTTTCAACGCAACAAAATCAGAATTTTATGATATCAGAGCGCAAAGATATCTGATGAACAAGATAGACTGGTACACTCCGGACACAGACACTTTGTTCACATCCGTTTTCAGAGACTGCAAACGGTCAGAACACAAAAGTTGGAGGTATTTTCGATACCTCTCCAACGAATCCAAGAACACTGAAAACGGATACTGGGTTAAAGAGATATCGCCCAAAAACATCGAGACTGTTTGACACATCAAAACACAGTCATGTGAATGACAGAGTTCTTTGTTCGGGTCAGTTTTTGAAGACTATAGGAACAAAGTCTTCCAATGGGCTTTGATACCAACAATGATGCGGTAGTGACTGCAGGTTGGTCCACGATCCACGATCCGAATGGATCCAACATGCGGAAGCACTAAACGGATATCCAAAGTTTTGAAAAAGTTCTGACCGAAGGCGTTTAGACTGAGCTAATCACCTAATTTGCAAATAGGGGCACCACAAAAAGTGTAGATAATGTTTTTGCCTTTCTATAGAGTCTGAATTTTGTAATTTCTCGACAACTGGTTGTTGAGACATGGCTCAGACAAGGGACAGGTTGCTGGATTTGGAGACTGTCACACTTGGGACAGCCCGGTTGGTGAAAGACCAGAACGGGGACTAACTTTACTGTTTTTGTTGATGGCCAGAACACGAAAATTCTAGATAAAATTGTTGTTGTTCCAACAAAACAAAAATCAAGAATTTCTGAGTTCAAATGACCCAGATATGACCTAAACAATGAACCAGACTGACACAGGCCAGGACAGACACTCGAGTGGTTGTCCTCTCTGTTTCGGGACGTTTTCGACAATGATAACGTCGGAATCAGAAAACGAGTAAAACACGAAGTTGGTCGGGCGTTCAATAGCTTTCCAACAAGTTAAACCACACAATTTTTTGACTTCGAACGAGAGAGTTATGCTCAAAACACTGACGAAGGGTCTTCTTAGGCATAGTTCTGAAATGCACTAAAACAGTCATACAGTATATCAAACACCAAAATTAAATTAACCCAGTTTTAGTTTTTAGTATTTATAGTTCAACCTGCACAGAAAGATACTTCAAAAGGTATTTTCTACAATGTGAAATCCCATCCTCCTTAACCCGACTTTGCTTAGTTTAAAGTTTAAACAAATATCACAAATACATATTTTGTCTAAACAAGTTATCTCTAAAAAAATCAACTTCAAAAATCTATTTCTTTCAAGCAAAACACAGCAAGTTTTTTTTCTAATCAAAACAAAATCACTCAAGTTCAAGTCAAACCCAAGATGAAGACAAGAGTGAGAAGGTTCCAGCCAATGTTGTGAAAAAAGTTGAGGCGAAGCAAGGCACTTCACCAAAAACTGAGGCAAGGCATAAGCCTCGAGGCATAAAGCGTAAGCCTCAATTTTTTTTTGAAAACTTAAAAATAACTATAAAAATATCTAAAATTATAAATAAATAAAAAAATGCTTCTTCTTCTTCCTCATATTCTTCTCCTTCTTCTTCTTCTTCTTCTTCTTCTTATTATTATTATTATTATTATTATTATTATTATTATTATTATTATCATTGTTTTTTTTATTATTATATGATTATTATTATTATTATTATTACTATCATGCCTTAGGCTGGCGCCTTGAGGTGCAGAGGGCCTTGCCTCAAGGTGAGGCGCGCTTTTAACAACACCGATTCCAGCAATGGCTCGAATGTCCAACAATGATAAATAGACTGGTTCAGCAATGAGAAGAATCTGCTCAAGTCGGCAAATGGTTGCGAAACAGCAGCAACAATGTGACAGCAGGAAATTTTGGTATGCTGGTGGTTAATGGCAACGATATCACACGTCTTTCAGGTTCGTCGGGTAACCTCACGACAACAACAAAAGTTAGCAACTTCAGGCACGCACACAAACACGAGTCTCCAAAGTCCCATTGGCAGCAAATGATGTTCACGGTCTCACTAACACAACAACAATCCTTAATAGCCTTGAAATGGGTCACACGTTCAAGGACCAACACTTTCACGGCAACAGTATTCTCACCAAAGGTCTGATGTTGCAGGAGCAAACGTATTTGTCCAACAGATTCACAACCCAGAAAGTCAGCTAGAGGTAGGGGACTACTAGCTTCTTCTCCATTTCTTTTTCCTTGTTCTTTTTTTCTCAAAAAAAAAATGAAAGCCAAAACCCCTGCACAACTTTCTCTAGAGCCTTATAGAGCTCAGCAAAGGCTGAGTTAATGGCTGAGGTAGGTTCCAATGCCACCTCCCAAAGTGGCCAATGGATGCACATGTTTTGAATTTTCTTTAAATTTAGCCTTAACTTACCCTTTCTAACAATCAAATGGAATAAATAGGCATACACGACTTTTCAATAAGGCATACATGACTTTTCTGGAAGGAATAAAGGGCTTGAGTGTTGGGTCCACATTGGTTCAACATACTGTGGCGCCAATGTGGATCAAATACTTGAAATATTGGATCTATTGCAAGATCCAATACTTGCAAATTTGATCACATCAAATGAATGGGTCAAGGTCTGAATCCAAAGCTGAAATAAAATATAAAAATTACCCAAATACCCATACACCCTCTAGTGCCCAATATAAATCCTAGCCGACACCAAAACTATCTGGATCCATAGAATTCAGCACCTAAAAAAATTAAAAAATAAAAAATAAAACGAAAAAATACAAGGGTGATTCCAAAATTCACAAAAATGGAACCACAAAGCAAAATATATTTTCTGAGATGATAAGAACCAAAATTCTCAGGAAATAAAATATGTATAATGATAATTTTACCCTTGAGATTCATTTGAACTCGAATGGTCCAGATTTGGATTGAATATTCTTTGGTATTTCTTTCCAGATCTAGTAATGTAGAGTTGGATTCACATCCAACTTCTCTTCAATGTGATGATGATCCCGATGCTCTGCATCACTAGGAGTGACCTCTATATATAGCAAGATTTCTTTCAAAGCTTCCATGTGCATCATGGTAGGTGCACGCATAAATTAACAAGTTCCCTAGACATGCTTCTGTACTTTTTTGTTTATTTTAGTGGTTCTCCTTTTGACAGCCTTTATTCACTGCCCGTGATGAAACTATCAACTTGTAATTTATCATATCAAACCTTTTAATTATGTGAATTGCATATTTACATTGAGACAATGCAATCTTATCTTCAGATTTATCAACTTCAACATCGAAAAAGCATCGCAGTTCTCCTAAATCTTTCATTCAGAACCTCTTTAGCATGGATATCTTTATTTCATGTATGGTGTTTTGGAACTTCCAACTATGATTATGTCATCAACATAAATGATAAATGATCATCATTCCTTTTCCTACGACATTCTATTCAGTGCCAGATGAAAGCTCAAGAACCAAGTACTCGAAACTTGCTTAGTCCATAAATTGATCTTCTCAGCTTGCACACATGTTTTCTAGGATCAGCTTCACAAAAATCAACGCTCCATGTATACTTTTTCTTTCAACTCCCCAAGGCGAAAATGGATTTTTCACATCCAACTAATATAAAGTCCAGCTGCACGATAACACAAATGAAATCATTACATGCATTGTGCAAATTTTAACAACATAGTTAAACGTATTCACTAATTCAAGCTATGTTGTTGATTGTATTCTTTTGCAACAAGTATATTTTTATGTGTTTATCTAATTTGTACATACCTTTGTAAATCCATTTGCAACCAACCGTTTTTAATCATGGGGTTGAGGCACAACTTCCCAAGTATTACTGTGATACATTGCTTGTTAGACAAATTACTTGTGCTAATTGTGAGAACATAATTGTACAAACAGACGTAATATTTGGCAAGAGGAACACAATCAGATGGGAAAGATCTCCGCTGCACTCATCATCCTCTCCACTGGAGTCACTTTCAGAACAATGACACGGTTGTCTTTTACAGAAGGAAAAGAAAAACACCAGGTATGACTAATGGGAATCATCTACCCCGATGCACCGATAAATTTAAACCATGGTCCCCATTTACACTTGTGCGTGGGTGTGCTTGTTTTCTACTGGCTATCATTCTCCATTGAGAGACGTGTTTGTGCGTTTATGCTTTATTATCTAGGCTGCGTGGTGAAGAGGTACAGAAACTTGGTGCCAAAAACAAGATTTGTTGCACATGTAGCAAGCAATAATCCTAGCTTGTTCATGCGTGAGACCATCCTAGAGATGACTACAATAAGGAAGAGCATACCATGGCAAAGAGCGGAAAAAAAAAGCAAGCTTTTACAGAAGCAAGAATGGCCATGAAAACAACTCGAAACGGAAAATTGAAACGAAAATTAAATATTTAGGCGCTTTTCTAGCAATTGTAGTAGCAGCATTCCTGATCATACTCAATTTTCTTTTTTTTATCTCTCTTATTTTTCTTTTCTCCTTTCTCAGCAATATGAACACTAACGAGTTAATAACCGAACAGATAAAAGAGCACGCAAACGGAATCAGAAACTGCTCACTCTCCCTATGATCATACTAATCAAAATAAGAAATATGCACTCATGGATCGCATTCAGTGGATTATCGAAAATTCCTTGTTTGTGATCAACTTAGAAAAAGGAGTTTGAATCGGTAACAGAGAAAAACGGAAACGAAACCAATCCACAGGAAACCGATCGAAGCAAGAGTCGAGGGAGAGACGGTACATGAAGGCGCGGACGAAGGACTTGCCCCTGCCGTCGCCGGAGACAACGATCCGCTGGCTGTCGGGGGACCACTGGAGGTCGTCGATCCGACCGGAGAGGACGCGGAACTCGTTCTTGAGGACGTGGTCGTTCTGCCAGCCCCAGATCCTGACGGTGCCGGAGACATCGGCGGAGGCGACCCACTCTCCGTTGGGGGAGAACCGGGCGACGGTGGCCTGGTAGGCGTGCTCCCCGTAGACGACGGCCTCGAGCGGCCGGTCGAGGTGGCGGACGATGACGGACCGGCCGTTGCAATAGGCGATGGCGTTGGTCTTGGGGTCTCCGGAGATGAGGATCCCCCGCCCCCTTTCCGTCGACGGCACGCACGCGTACGTCTCCAACAGGTTCGCTGCCATCTCTCTCTCGCTCTCAGAGAAAAAGAGTCGGAGGCTGAAACAGGGAACGAAATAAACCCAGCGCAGGATGCGAAGGAGAAAGAAGGAATGAACAGCTGACTCTTTCCTCGTTCTTTTTCTTTTTCTTTTTCTTTTTTTCCTCCCAAACGATACGATACACAATTACACACTTACTTAGAATCGACTCGGGGACTCGAGGGATGCCGATACGGATTCCTTTTTTATTTGCGTGATCCGTACAGTTGGATCCATGTTACGGTCTCAAAATATTGTTATCTAGATTTCTGAGAAAATTTCTCACGACAAAATTAAAAAAAAAAAATCTCAAAAAAAGCTCGGGACACTATCGGTATGTTTCTATTTTTAAAGTGTATATGAAATATAAAAAGCTAAAAAAAACATAAAAGTACAAAATATCATGTTAACAATGCAATTATATTATGATAAAAATGTCATATTTTCAAAATAGGTAATATTTTGAAAATATTATATCTTTTTTAGATTATATCATGTTTTGAAAACCTCACGAGATTTTCACAAAAATAGCTGATATTTGTGACTATGCATCGAGGCGTTTGAAGACCTGTCATGATTTTGATTCTCCTTAATCAAACCTACCGCAAGTATGGAGCAACGCTTTGGAGTCGGTCCACTGGAAATTCCTATTAATTGAGAGCAATCATGTTGAGCTTCTACAAATTTTTTTAGTTAGAACTTGAAAAGAGAAAATATGAGCATTTTTAATAGCTTTTTTTTTTCAAATCCAACAATGTGGATTTGCTTGGCATGTCTAATTTGCTAGGAACCAACCATTGGATCGTGTATTTTTTATAAAAAAAATGTGATTTTTTGAATACTTGAATATTTACGAAGATTATGAGCCATTGATTATAAAATTCTTCAAAAAATCTTGTTTATGCATTAAAATGGATGATTCAAGAGCGAATTCTTATAAAACTAAACATGTAGATCACATTAGTATGTTTAAATTCAAGAGAAAAGAACAAAAAAATTATGAAAATTGCAGTTCACATTAGTTCTCATATTTTCTGTTCTCATAATCTAGTTATTCATCATTATGCAATACACGAACACTTGCATACAAAATAGATGGCAGAAAATAATTTCACAACTTTGCCACGGATATCATTAGAGCTGCCTCTAAACTGACACACTCAATTCTACTGCATCACGCTCTTGATTTTTAGCCAAACAAGGATGGCAGTGGACCAGGGAAAATAGGGCCTCATCCCGCCCCACCTTGCCTCATTTGAATTGGGGATGAAAGATATGAAATAGAGATAGAAATGGAAATCGAGGTTAAAATCAAAATCCATGCAAAAATAAGGCGGGGATGAAAGGCAGAATTTTGAGACGAGATGGGGTGAAGATCTTGTCCGCTTATCCACCCTGATTCACTGCCATCTCTAGTAGAGATGGCATTGGACCGGGAGAAAGCGGGGGCCCGCCCTGCCTCATCCAGTTTGGACCGGGGATGAAGGGTATGAAACGTGGATGGAGGCGGGGCTGAAGGTTAAAATCCATCCCCGTTCGGGGATGAAGGCGGGGATGGACTTACACTTGTTTCCACCACACCTAGCCCCCGCCCCACCTCATCTCCGTTTGAACCGGGGATGGAGGACATGAAATGGGGATGAAGGCGGGGGTGGAGGTTAAAATCCATTGAGATACACCAACACATTTACATTTTGAGAGAGATGGTCCCAGTCTCCGATTTCTTGGGATCTGAATTTAAATTTTGTTTTGTTGTTGTGATGCGACTCAAGATTAAATAAACCCACCATCAAAGCATTATCCCCGGTCTCGAAGAAAGGGATTGATGATGGGCTCGTCCCGTAATCGATGGTGAACTGGTGGGGTCTGTTTTAGAAGTCAGAGGTGTGGAGTTTAAACTGTTTAAGAGAAAAAAGTTTGTTCGGTTCTGAGTGCCAAACGTGTAAGCCTGTTAGGTTATTAGTGGACAGGGTCACACGCATTTACTTTTTTTTTCCCTTTTTTTCGACAGTACCATTCGGATTCGAACTTACAACCAACACAAGTGACGTGCACTAACTGCTCTTGCCAGATAAGCGGATCTCCCGTTGGTATCTATTTTTTTTTTATTTTTTTTCTATTATATTTTTTTATAATCCAAAGAAGAATAAAAAATCATCACCGACGGCAGATTGTCGGTCCCTCATATTTTGCTTGCACTCTAAGACTAGGCCATGGGTTAGATTTAGATGGTGCATTCATTTATGTGAATCCATTGGCATTCATAAACGATAGGACAAACTCGGTCTGGATTCAAGTGGGTCCGGCGTCCTACTCTGTCCTTGAGGGACCTTTTACCAGACTGGCTTTTGAGAAAGCTACGATTCCGAGTCGACCAGACGTTGGCTGCATGGATTGTCAAAGTTGGGCCGCATTTAAAAAATGTGACGTCTCTTTTTCTAGTCTTTTGGCTACGATGAAACAAACATTTAGCGGCGTTTTCTTGTCAAGGAATAGGGTTCTGCGGCACTTCTTTAGTGGATTCCTCTGCGGCGGAAACTAAATGGGACCCACATGAGAACAGTTTTTCGAGAAAAATGAGAGTTAAGTGTGTAAAATGACACACCCGTCGAGGCATTTTTCCATACGCCATGTTTGTTTTGGCATTGTAAGTTCTGCAGAAACGCACGCCCATCGATGCATTTTTTGCGAAAAAACTTGAATTTTCCATGACACACAAACACCCCCTTAAACATCACAGTTAAAATTGTCATGTTGGCATCGGTGAGTCTCAGTTTTTTTTTGTTACCTTTTCTTTCTTATTTTTAATAAGCAAGATGGGGTTAGGCCGACTCCACCCGTTACACTACATACCATTGGGTTTTGAACTTGCAACGTTCCATCACATGGTGACTTGCACTAACAGCTCCTACCAAACAAGCAGAGCCCCCGTTGGTTACCTTTTATTAATCCTTTCATACTTCTCTCAATTAAATTGAACTGGCAAGAGCTTTTAAAAATCGATGCCTATTTTTGTATGATAGATCATTCCCATCCATGAAAATGGAACAAACAGGTCTTTGAAATATAAAAAACATTATTTTTTGACAAAATATTATTATGTAATATATACAAATTGGGGTCTCAGGTTCATGGCGTTATCCCTCAACTTGCTCATCAAACAGCAAAAAAAAATAAAAAGAAAAAGACAATTCTCCCTCAATCAACACAGCTTATTTGTCTCTTCTGGTTCATTTTTTATGTTTGTAAATGTAGCTATGAGAAACTCAAAGTTAACCAAGCAATGGGTCAAGTCAAGCTAGATGATGGGTTCAGGGCTAGTCAAACTCTTCCTATTTATTTCTTGTCCTAAGTAAGATTATGTTAAGACGTTGCCAAAATACATATTTGCTCCTAATTAAGTGAGTCATTAGTAGCCAAAGTTGTGTTGTTGGTAGGAGCTGTCAGTGCATGTCTCCTTGTAGTGGGAAGTTGCAGGTTCAAAACCCAATGGTAGGTTGAATAACTGATGGGGTCTACCAAACCCCACCTTGCCTTTCAAAAAAAAGAAGTGAGAGCCATTAGTCTCTTAGCCTAGTTGATCATGTCTCATTAATTTATAACCTTAGGGAGACTGGTCATGCCCTTCAACGGACAAGATGGCGTGGATGCCAATTCCTTGGGTGGTAAGTCATGGATACAAATATAGTAAGTAGCAAGTCATGGAGACGTGGATTGGTAGCCCCAAAGGGTTTTGTGTAATGGAAGGGCCCTTGGCTGCTAGGCGGGTGGTCAGAGTTTCTCACAAATGTCAGCCCCTTGCATTATGAAGGGTAAGGGTATCATGCCTTTAGCTCGTGCCGAAGCAAGACGACTCCCTAAAGACAAGGTGTGTCTCAGGGGGTTTACACCGTGGTATCAACGGCTGAATGTGCGATATGCATAGCCAGCGCAGGGTCTGATTTCGCAGGTGGTTTCAACATTCCTCATAAAAAAAAGACTTCTCGATGTTTAATAGAGTCTTCCTTTTATATATATATATATAGTTAGTTAGTTAGTTAGTTAGTGGAGATGTGCATACAATATATACATAGTTAGTTAGTTAGTTAGTGGGGATGTGCATACAATATTAATGAGTTGAAATGAGCAATATCTCATAGCTCGTGTTATTTTATGTGAATCTTTATAGATATGATCTACATGGTCTATTTGGTTGGGATCAAATTTTTTGTTTCATGGGAATCCAGTTTATGCAAGTGTTTTTTTTTGGTGATTCAAAAATCAATGGTCACAAATGCTCAATTTTTTCATAGCTTAAAAAAAGTTTCTTTTGTTGAAAAAATGTGATCGATATAAAACTCGGTTGTTAGAAAAAGAACACCGTGGATTATCATGGGTTGTAGATTTTGGACCTTCTTTTAGTGGGACGGTCCCTCTTCCTATATATAGAGCACCTACTCCCATCTAGTAAAAGGTTTGGGTTTTCCAAATCTTGTAGTTTTTTTTTTTGTTGATAAGACCTTATAAATGTGATCTATATGCATTTTTAAACAGAAAACAAGTTTTAGATCATGCGATTGTAATCATTGTATAGGTTTTTTAAGACCTTAAAAAAATCAACGGCCTAAAATGTAGCAAAGTTTCATGATTTAAAAAATCTTATTTTATGTCCAAAAACATGATCCGGACACGATTCTTATCAAATAACTATGTTGAACACGGAGTCCGATTGAGAAGATACTACATCTATGATTTTACTATGTGTGTAGGTAATCCCGAAGCAGCTTAGCATTACTTTATATATATATATATATATATATATATATATATAGGAAGATGGGTCCGTGCTAAACCCATTTGGTGCTAAACCGCATGCTAAATGGGTTTTTGGGCTTCTTCGGTGCTTTTTATGCAGTTTTAGCTCTATAAATGTGTTGGGCATGGTGGATTTACTAAGGATCCACACCTGGCTCTTGTGTTTTCAATAATGTTTGGAGCCTAAAAATTTTACAAAGATTTTGGACCGTTGTTTATTTTGAACCTCATAAAAACCCACCCATATATTGGAATCAAATGCTTCAAGAGCTGATCCCTATAAATCAAGTACATAGATCACATTACGGTCAGAATTTAAAAGTAAAATGAAAAAAAGGACAAAAAAACCCATTTAGCATGTGGTTTAGCATCAAATGAGTTTAGCACAAACTCATTAATATATATATATATATAACCTTGGTTCCATTCGCAGGTAGATCATAGATCAACCACCAATGGGGTAAAATTCTGAGGTCAAGACTTTCGCCCTCGCGCCTATGCTGGGCTTTGGCTTAAGTAATTCTTGTTTGATTAAATTTCACAATTTATCCCCTACTGTTTGGTGCACTGAAATCTATTGTCAAACAACCGAGGCATAGAAAGTAAGGTCGTAGCTCTAGATCATAGGGTTTTATTGTTGTTGTAACTTGCAATTAATGGGAAAAAATCACAATCACATTAGAAACGGTTGAAGGCATACATGTATACATTATGTTTACACTTTAAAGTGATAATTTCCTACTAAAATTCTAATATATGATACAAAAGGGCAGCCTTTAATTTTGCTCCCAATACATCACTAAGCCATGCCTGCGTATGTCAAATCGACCTCTTTCACTTTCTTACTAATATTATATTTCCATGCCTCTCTCTCTATTTGGTAGATTTTTTTTTCTATAAACTTGAGTAAGGCCCTGTTTGGAAGCTGTCAGTATGTGGCAGGAATGGAAATTTTTGTGTGTATATTGTTGGGGTTAAAACGGATGTACTGGGTCTCCCCATGAGTGTGAATTGATGGAAACAATACGACGATGACACTGGTAGAAAAATAAACCAAAACAAACCAGTAGCGAAAATAAAAATAGCACACAACGATTTACGTGGTTCTCTCTCAACTGAGGTACGTCCACAGCGACCAATAGATCAACAACTTTTACTATCTTCAAACAAAGATTACAGAGTGGCCAAAAGGCATAAGCCTTACAAATACACAAGGTGTGACGAAATGAACAAGAGGATATACCTCACTGAGGAACAAAGAACGAATGATCTGAAGAATCAGCTTGACAAAGTTGTCCTGAAAGAAGTATCGTAGCACTTCTTGCTTTTTGTTCCCTCTGCACCTTTTCGGTGCCCTAAAAGTGTTTCTCACACTCTCTCCCTAATGTTCTGCCTTTTTTGCTCTCTTCCGCTGCTTTTGTTCTCTCATCCATCCCCTAAATAGAGGACGAGACTCGCATTAAATGTGGAAGACTAAACGTCCTGCATAACTTACGATGTGCCTGAAGCGCCTTATCACAAATCGCTATCCAGTGATAACCACAATTCGTCATCCAGCTGAAGCACATAACGTTAACCACAAATCGCTATGCAGCTGAAGGCACTCACCACAAATTGCCATCGACAACTCGCTGAACCTCAAACTCTGAACAACTAAAGCATCATTCAGCTGAGAGGACTTCTACAAATCACTATCCAACGAATACTCCAAATCGTCCTCGAAAAGATCAAGCATCATGCTTAGAATTCTGCAGCGATACTGAATGTGCATCGAACCAATGGATCCCACAAAGGAGGAAACCCCAACAATTCTCCCCCTTCCCGACTTATGTGGAAGCTTCTTCCATTCCTGCTAGGAATCGACACTTCTCATGCTTGTCCTTGGTCAGCATATCTGATGTATTGTCATCAGTATGCACTTTCTCTAGTTGCAGCAATTTTTTATTCAAGACATATCGAATCCAGTGGTATCAAACATTAATATGTTTCGATCTTGAATGAAACGAGAAATTCTTACTCAAATGAATAGCACTTTGACTATCACAATGAAGAACATACTCTTCTTGCTTCAAGCCCAACTCTTGCAAGAATTTCTTCACCTACAACAATTCTTTACTGGCTTCTATAATGGCAATGAACTCAACTTCTATAGTGGAGAGAGCTAGACATTTCTGTAATTTCGACTGCCATACAACTGCTCCCCTGCAAAAGTAATCAAATACCCAGAAGTAGACTTTCTACTGTCTACATCACCAGCCATATCAGAATCTGTGAATCTATCAAGAATGGGTTCACCTTTTCCAAAACACAGACTCATCTTTAATGTGCCCTGAAGATACCTTAGAATCCATTTCACTGCTGCCCAATGTTCTTTCCCTGAATTTGACAGAAATCGACTAACAACTCCAACAGCATGAGCTATGTCTGGTCGAGTACAGACCATAGCATATATCAACGAACCTACTGCCGAAGCATAGGGAATTTTCTGCATCTTTGTTCCTTCTTCATCATTTGTAGGACATTGTCTTGAGCTAAGTTTGAAATGGCATGCAAGTGGACAATTAACAGGCTTTGCTTTGTCCATGTTGAACCTCTCAAGAACCTTTCTGATATACTTTTCTTAAGATAACCATATCATCTCATGTGATCTGTCATGAATGATTCTCATCCCAAGAATCTGCTTTGCTGGACCTAAATCCTTCATGGCAAATGTCTCACTTAGCTCCAACTTTAACTTGCTAATCTTGCTGATGTCTTGGCTCACAATCAGTATATCATCCATATAAAGCAAGAGAATGATAAAATTACCATCTGGAAATTTCTTCACAAACACATAATGGTCTGTGGAGGTTCTTGAGTATCCATGCTCATTCATAAAGAAATCAAATTTCTTATACCACTGCCTTGGTCTTGCTTCAATCCATACAAGCTCTTCTTCAACTTGCAAACTAGGTGCTTTTTACCCTTGTCAATGAAACTCTCAGGTTGCTCCATATAAATTTCTTCTTCCAAGTCACCATATAGAAATGCAGTCTTCACATCAAGCTGCTCAACTTCCAAATTCATGCTTGCAGCTATATCGAGCACAGTTCAGATGGAGGGCATCTTCACAAGTGGTGAGAAGATCTCATCAAAGTCAACTCTTTTCTTCTGAGCAAAACCTTTCACAACAAGACGTGCCTTGTATCTAGGTTGAGAGTTGTTTTCATCAGTCTTCTACTTGAAGACCCATTTGTTCTTTAACACCTTCTTCCCTTTAGTTGTCTTTACCAGATCAAAGGTGTGATTCGCATGCAATGAATCCATTTCTTCTTTCATTGCCTTAAACCACTCAGACTTGTTTTCATCCTCCAAAACTTCTTCAAAAGTTTCTGGCTCACCTTGATCTGTAATCATCACATACTCATTTGATGAGTATTTTCTGGATGACTGTTTTTCTCTAGTGGATCTCCTTATCGGAGTCTGAGGAAGTGACTCTTGGGGTGTTGGCTCCCCCTCAATTTCTGACTCAACACTTCCTTCCTTTGCATCATTGCGAGAAGGTGGAATCTCCTCCACGAAATCATGAACAGTCGGCGCATCTAGGGGATCTAAATCAATAAGATCACCTGTACTGGACTCTGATGGCTCAGACTCACCAATGTCTTCAATGGTCTAATCTTCCAATAAGACAACATCTTGACTTTTGACCACCTTTTTATCAATAGGGTCATACAGTCTGTAGCCAAATTCTTCATGTCCATAGCCAATGAATATGCATTGCTTGACTTTTGGATCAAGCTTGGACCTCTCTTCCTTCGGAATGTGAATAAATGCTCTACAGCCGAACACTCTTAAGTGTCCATAGAAAGGTTCTTTTCCTATCCAAACTTTCTCTGGAACATCTCCCTTCAAGGGAATAAAAGGAGACAAGTTGATAAGATCAATTGTTGTCCTCATTGTCTCACCCCAGAAAGATCTTGGCAATTTAGAGTGTGACAGCAAACATCTGACTCTCTTAAGAATGATGTGCTTCATCCTCTCGGCAACCCCATTCTGTTGAGGTGTCATCCTTATAGTTCTTTCATGCTTGATGCCATGATTGGTGCAATACTGATTAAATGGCCCAATGTATTTGCCACCATTATCCGAGCGAACACACTTCAACTGCCTGCCAGTTTCTTATTTAGCCATGGCCTGAAAGTGCTTGAATACATCTAGAACTTGGTCTTTAGTCCTCAGTGTATAAGCCCAGACTTTCCTAGAGTGATCATCAATGAAAGTCATAAAGTACAATGCACCACCAAGTGTCTTGACCTTTAAAGGTCCACACACATCAGAATGTACAAGATTTAGAACATGAGATTTTCTAGATGCAATGCATCTATGGAAAGAAACTCTATTTTGTTTACCATGGAAGCAATGAACACAAGGTTCCAAAGATGTACCTGCTGCACCTGTCAGGAACTCTTTCTTAACTACGACTTGCAGCCCCTTCTTGCTCATATGCCCAAGCCTTCTATGCCATAATTTTGTGGACGAGCCAGTCTCCACAACATTCACAACACTCTTCCAGATCTTCGCTTACAAAGTGTAAAGGGAACAAGCCTTTGTTCCTCTGGCTATCACCAATGAGCCTTTGGTTAGCTTCCACCTTCCATCACTTTAGGTGTTGTTATAGCCCTCATCATCTAACTTTCCAGCAGAGATCAGATTCAGTCGGATGTCTGGTACATGCCTCACATTTTTCAGCAACAACTTACAACCAACACTTGTTTCCAAGCAAATGTCGTCCATGCCAACAATCTTTGACACATCTTCATTTCCCATTCAGACATTACCGAAATCACCTTGCGAGTAGGAAGTGAAGAAATCAACCCGTGAGGTAACATGAAATGAAGCTCCAGAGTCAATCACCCAATCGGTCTCCTAATCGATCAAATTTATGCTAGTGCCATCACAGACACCCATGAGCTCTCCATCTGTGACTGTGGCACCTTATTTTTCTTCTGAGCTCTTCTCTTTGTTCTACTCCTTAAGCTTGAGCTTCCTGCACTGTCGCTTCATATGCCCCTTCTTGTGGCAATAATAATACTTGACGTCTTTCTTTGAGCTCGAGTGTGAGTGGCCTCCGGATTTGCCATGGTAGTGCAGAGCCCTGCTCTTACTTCTGCTTCTCTCCCTGTTTTCAATCACAAGCGCCTTTGAGGTAGAAGGACCTAATGACTTTCTCCTGGACTCTTCATTCAACAGACTGCTGGTAACTTGGCTCATCGTTACCATTCCATCAGGTGCAGAGTTACTGACTGTGACCACCAAGGTTTCCCAACTCTCAGGAAGGGAAATAAGAGCAACAAAGTTTGTAACTCATCATCAAAAGTGATTTTCATTGTGGCCAACTGATTTACAATGCTTTTGATCTCATTCAAATGCTCTGCAATACAGCCGCCCTCTTTATACTTGAGGTTCACAAGCTTTCGAAATAGAAAGGCCTTATTCACTGCTGCCTTTCTATCATAAAGGCTCTCTAGTTTGGTTCAAAGACCATGCGTCAAAGTTTCTATGGATACATGATGAAAGACACTATCATCTATCCATTGTCGAATGAAACTGATCGCCTTTTGGTCTAGTTTTTTTCATTCGACATCTTTCATCTCTTCTTGTTTGCCTCTCACACCGTCTATGGGTCCATCCAAATCTTTATAACCCAAGAGGTCTTCTATTTTAGTTTTCTATGCCATCCAGTTTGTGCCATTCAAACTGATCATACGCCCAATGTTATTGTCCATGACTTCACACACAAATATACTAACCAAATCTCTGATACCATATGTTGGGGTTAAAATGGACGTACCAGGTCTCCCCACAAGTGTGAATTGATGAAAACAATACGATGATGATAGTGGTAGAAAAATAAACCAAAACAAACTAGCTGCGAAAATAAAAATAGGACACAACGATTTACGTGGTTCCCTCTCAACTGAGGTATGTCCACGACGACCAATAGGTCAACAACTTCCACTATCTTCAAACAAAGATTACAAAGTGGCCAAAAGGCATAAGCCTTACAAACACACAAGGTGTAACGAAATGAACAAGAGGATATGCCTCACTGAGGAACAAAGAACGAATGATTTGATGAACTAGCTTGACGAAGCTGTCTTGAAAGAAGTGTCGCAACACTTCTTGTTTTTTTTTTCCTCCGCACCCTTTCGGTGCCCTAAAAGTGTTTCTCACACTCTCTCCCTAATATTCTGCCTTTTTTGTTCTCTCCCATTGCTTTTGCTCTCTCATCCATCCCTTAAATAGAAGACAAGACTCACATTAAATGCGGAAGACTAAATATCTTGCATAACTTACGATGCGCCTTATCACAAATCGCTATCCAGCGATACCACAAATCGCTATCCAACGATAACCACAAATCGTCATCCGACTGAAACACATAACGCTAACCACAAATCGCTATGCAACTGAAGGCACTCACCACAAATCGTCATCGACAACTCGCTGAACCTCAAACTCTGAACAGTTGAATAGTCATTTAGCTGAAAGGACTTCTACAAATCGCTATCCAGCAAATACTCCAAATCATCTTCGAAAAGATCAAGCATCGTGCTTGAAATTCTGCAGTGATACTGAATGTGCATCGAACCAATGGATCCCACAAAGGAGGGAAACCCAACATATATCTCATCAAAGGGTGTTATTCTATAATATCTGCCCAACAGGTCTCCCGCTAACTCGAGTGAGTATTCAAATATTTGTCCCATATTCGTTCGTGAAGGTACTCTTAATGGATTGAATGCCATATCAACTGGTGTCCCATTTTGCAAATAAGACATATCCGGTCTAGGCAATTTTTTTGAAATGAAACCTTTTTTCCTATGACTTCCGACTACTTTATCGCCCACTTTGATTTTACGGGAGATTTACCACTTCCACATGTGCATCTGTTTGGAATGCAACTAAAAAGTTGGAAATAATACTGAAAGAACGTTAGGAAGGTTGTTGAAGCAGTCACCTGTGTGAGATCTGGTGTAGTATTTGGTAACTACCACCTCATGTAAGTGGGATGTAAAATGTGGAATTGGACGTGTCAAATACCATCTCACTTGCATCATTTCTTACAACTCCATCCATCACCAACAATTCTGGTGTTGGTATTCCCACTCTGGCTACTTCTGACAACTAGTTTCCAAACATCGCCTAAATCTATGAAACCCATCCATTTGGATGGGCAAAATTTCATGTTTATGCATCCGCACAAATATACGTGTGGTGTTGTAGTTTCAGTTTGGGTTACAAACTCTGTAGCGCATGTACAAGAGAGAGAGAGAGAGAGAGAACATTCACCATTCAACATTACCAAAATACATCCAACAGAATATTGGATGGGAGAGACAAAAGAGAAACATAAGAGCAAAACAAGCTTCTTCATTTTCATGTGTAACTAAAAAAGTTCCAAAAGTTTTCTCTTGCATATTATCCTTGACATTTGTATATTAAAAGCACGTTGTGCCTCAAAATAAACAAAACTAACATTAAAAGAAGGCCCTTATTCTGTCATGATTTTATTACGAGGAACATTAAAAGAATATGTTGGAGATCTGTGATTTATTCCAAGGTTGCCATTCTCATGAGCAAGCTGATGGGTTCCCTTCATTTTATAGGTGAAAATATCTTGGAAAGAGAGAGACCTAAAAATGGTGGGTGGGTTAGCGAACAATGAAAATGAGAAAATAGTGGTGGGTGGGAGGAAGATTGTAACTCCCTAAAAATCCAGGACTTGTAACTTTTAGAATAGTTTAGAAAGCTTTGAAATCATACAATTATCAGAGTCTAAATAGTACTTCAACGGAAAATGATATTTTTAAAACAACAAGTCGATGGACCTTGAGCGCACTACAACGTAAACTTTCCTTTTCCGAATTTCGCAAAACTATTAAGATCAAATGGTTTTAAAATGCAATTTCAATGATGGAGAATTTGTTTGTTGAAACCAAGAAGAAGTTTACTAAAACAATTTTAGTAACTCAAGGTTTAATAAACAGAGAAATTTTGAAATACACTTTATACCAAATTTACCAACATGTCCTCAGAAGCGAAAGGTCAGGGAAAGAGCTCTATCTTGATCTCATTGTGCCATCGTGCCATCGCAGAGTGTATCACCTATACATCACCTGCCCATAAAATGGGTCAGTTTCACTAAAAACTGGTAGGTGCACAGACAGGACAATATTAAACACAATTATGCAGAATAATTTAATATGTCAAGTAGACAGGCAATTATATAGCAATTTAATTCCAACATATTCACGGAGCAACTATCATGAGCACAATGCTAAAATTTATTACAAGCATTTTACTGGCACAAGTAGGCTAACTATTACAAGCAAAGAACTGCATAAGACATTTAACTAGCAAAATACAATGTTGCATCAACCACACACACAATTCCATAAGTATTGAACCTGTTGTACACTATAACTTTCATACGCACATAACTCAACAAATTGTGCGATCGAATTTAAATTATGTTTTGATATTAACTGGCCAAGTGGGTACGCACCAGGCACGACTCTAGAAACAACTTAGATTGATCCAGGGGTTTATTATGCTATGTATTTTATGATAACCCGGATAGCTGACTGAGTCCGCACCTAAGGGGACGGTCAGTGACCAAGAGAGAAATCCCCAAAGCAGCATAAATAATTGATGCATCCCGAACACGGAGAGCTACCACCTAGGATAATTATGGTAGTCCCCTTCCCCTAACTCCGATGACTGGGGAAGTCGAGTCTTTTGCTCGTAACTGCCATTAATGGCTTGTCCAACGAAGTTTTTGTACCTTTTCTTTCTCTCTCCTAACAGGAGTCAGCGGTTCGAATGAGTACATCAGGGGTAGTTAACTGAAGACCCATTCTACATACTCTGGTCTTTCGACCCAACTCGAGTATTTTGCCGGTGAAGGCGGAAATCATCACTTATTTAGGTAATCTTAGCATTTTGTTATTTGCATTCATCAAGGTTGCCACAACCTACTCATCCAATCATCGCAACGTAAGAAGATGTACTTGTCAAAAAGTACGGACGTACTTGTCAAACGTACGACTACGATGAAAAAGATATGATTTCACCAAAGAAACCTCAACATATATTATCTGCAAAGGAAGTAACACAACACAATTTGGCAAGATAAGTCTTGAATTCATTTCAACAATATTTTGCATATTTCATGATACAAGGTTGTCTCGGATCTCTCGTCCGATCAACAAAGTACTTAACACGCCATGCATGACTAAAAGTATGCTACACCAAAAAGGGGGGTGAGTGGGTTTCTCAAAAGGAACCCCCAACACACAACTTCATAATGATCCAAAGAATATAGGAGTGCTCATTTGACATGATTCATCTTTAAAAGCCATAATACCACATTGAGTCATTCACATAAGACACATCACTATCAATCTTGCATCCAAAATTTATCTTAGTATCGACACGATTCGCACGACATACGACACTAGATTGATAAATGAAGAATGAGTCCTTCAACAGAACCCCACTCATTCATAGGCTCATGCCCCTGATCGGGGTTATTTGAATTGGGTCGCAACTCAAATCGGGGTTATAAAATATTTCTCCCAAGTGTGTGGACCTGGGAGGGCCCAAATGTGACTTCGCAATCCGAGAGGACTTAAAACTTAACTTTGCAAAAGCTGTGCATTTTGAAGAGCACTGGGTTTACAGAAGGAAACTCTCTTAATAAGAACTATTGCGCACAAGCGCAACTTCTAGTGTTTTGAAAACAACTGAAATCAGGTTAGGTACAAGACTACATTTATGTAAGTACATATTTACCATGAGTGTGAGCATATGCAGGTTATAACATGACGACAAACAACTCTCGACTTGCGATGCCGCACATCGAGCAAAAAGCACATAAGTAACACACGAGGTACCAAAACCATACCTTGGCCACTTAGATAGGCAAACACATAAGGTCATAACTAATACATGAGACACGAAGTCGTACTTCACTCAAAGGAAACATGCAAGAAAAAATATATGCAAGAAAACAAGAGCATAGGTATTGCACGAAGTACGAAACCACACCTCAAACTCATAAGCAACTATGCAAAATAATGATCAAAGAATGAAATTGTACCTCAACCCATGAGCATACAAACAAGATAATGCGAAATGCAGAAGCAATATAACTCTAAGCATATCTAGCATGGGTATCTTAATTATTTCAACTTAAATAGGTTCATTTATTGCTCTTTGTGTGACTTTACCCTACCTCGAAATGTTGTGCAGCTACGTGCGTCTATGGGTGTAGATGATACGAGGGTCGGGCCGCGGAGCGTGAACTGGATCCGTTGAGTAAATCTACAAGAGTGTGAAATATTCAATTATAATAATGTAATTAATGGTGTGACGAGGGCAAGGGTAGGATTAGGTGACAGGGGACCTCAGCCCCTTCCTAACCGAACAACAAATGGCAAGGGCCTCAGTCCCTGCATGACAATAAAGCAAAGGGCAGGGCCTCGGCGCCTGCCGGACAAAGCAATGTATGGCAGGGGCCTCGACCCCTACCTAACAGCACAACCGACAGGGAGTGAGACCCTGACTGTCGAAGATAGCGAGGCGACAAGGGACGAGCCCCTGCCGACAGCAGCGAAGCGGTAGGGGTCGAGCCCCTGCTGACGACAGCGAAGTGGCAGGGAGGATAGCCACTGCCGACAAGAGCGAAGTGGCAGGGGAGAAAGCCCCTGCCGACAATAGCGAAGCGGCAGGGGTCGCACCCCTGTCGATGACAATGAATCGGCATGGGTCGAGCCCCTGCCGACGGTAGCAAATCGACAGGGGGGCCAGCTCCTGTTGTTAGCATTGAAGCGACAGGGGTCACGCCCTTGCCGACAGCACCAAGGTGGCAGGGGGCTAGCCCCTGCTCGTCAGCGAAAGGTCGATGGCAGGGGAACAAACCCCTGTCGAAGAGAGAGAGATCGGGGCGGCAGGAGCCACCAGCCTCCTGCCGACCCCTTCGCAGGTCATGGCGGAGGGGAGGGAGACAGGGGGACGTCCGACCTCCTGTCGGTCGCCTGATCTCCGACAGGGAAGAGAAGGGGGGTCCGCAGGGGCCATTGCCCCCACCCCCCGCCCTCCGCCTGCTCTCCGGCGTACCCCCAGAGAGAGAAGGAGTAGACATGGGCCTCGTAGGCCCCTGTCAGCCTCTGATGGATACACAGGGTGCGGCAGGGGCCGTGCGTCGCCTGCTGGCCTCCCTGCGAACCCCTAAGAAGGTGGAAAAAGAGGGAGGGCATGGCAGGGGCCATCAGCCTCCTGTCGTGCCTTCCGGCGAGATGACAGAGAGAGGGGATGAAGGGAGGAGACAACGTACCTGGGGAGAGGATCGCCGGCATCGTCAGCGGTCGCAGTGGCGATGGCGATCTGAGCTGGTGGCGTGCACAGGGAAGGAGGAGGCGCAAGAGGGAGGTGTGCCTCCCCTTGTCCTCCACTAGTGCTCTTAAAGAGTTCGGGGAGGAGGCAAGAAATCGAGAAACCCCGATTTCCATCCTTATCGGGTCGAAAAATGGGGGGTTGTGGCGCACAGAAGAAAGGCCTTCTGTGTCGGGTTATGAAACCCTAACGATGACGGGCCCGGGTTGGGTCCGGACCCGACCCGGGTCTGATTTTTTTTTTTAACGTGGGTTTTACAAAGATGAAGATGGAAAAAGCTCTCATTGTGGCTTCCCTAGAGATGAGACGTGTTGTGGGTGAATGGTTTTTCGAATGCAAAAAAAAAAAAAAATTGATAGGAAAATGTTTTTCACCCTCCTAGGAACAAAATTTTTTCTATAAAAAACATGCTTTTTAGAAAATATTTATTGGAAATTTTTCTCTCGTTTGAAACGGTGGAAAAAAATGTTTTTTTCTTTCATACTTTCACTTTTCTTACTTCCAAACATACCGTAATTTTCAAACAAGAACACTCATATGCTGGTTAAAAGTTAGTTGTTGATTCACCTGAATCGGTATCGGCTGATTCACCTGATTCATTGTCCAACCAATAAAATGTCCAATATGATTATGACAACATTTCGTCAAAGGGACCTTAATTGGTTCTAATTATCACTTATATTAAATTAAAGCCTACATTTTCTTATGGATACTCGGGGTTGGGAAGAGAGACCAGTTGCTTATAAACAGCTTGCTTGAACCCGTGAGATAGGCTTGACAAGCCAAATACTAAAAATGAGTATTCTTGGCTCGGCTAGCATAATCTCGTCTACTAATAATAAATATATTTCATATTTATTTTGTATCATAAAGTGTAAATAATTGAAGTATTTGGTGTGCATGAAGTTCAAATCCTATTGCATTTATTTTGTAAATGAGCCAGGTTGAGCTTGACTCAATAGGTTTAATGTCTAGTTTCTAAAATTTGTAAGCTTAAGAAATGTATCTTTTTTGGTTAATGCGCCAGCTGAAGCTCACCTTATTCACTAGGGGCTTACCATGAGCTCAAATTCAGCTTGACTGACCCAAGAATGAGTCAAGCTTCAACACCCTCTATTTGGCTGGTTTACCAGCCCTGTCAATAACATTTGGTTAAGTTGTCATGTGATTAAAGTAGCATAATCCAAAATAAGTTTTTGAAGAAACAAAAAAAATGGAAACACTCAAAATAGCAGCATCCAATTATTAATTGGATTTGGATTTAGTTGATAGTTTACCTCACAAACCAAATCTGAGACGAATTAGTATCTGAATTCATTTACATGAAAAAACCATATCCAAATCACTAATTGGATCTGTTTACTACTGATGAAGGAAAACCATTTTGATGCTTGAGAAATCACTACTGACAAAAATGTCATTTGGTGTATTTCAATTATAATTATCTAATATACACTTGCCATTTAATGGTTTCTCACCTAAGACCTGATTTTACCTAAAACCCAAGTCATATTGCCCCAATCAAGCAATCTCATCACCAAAAGCTGGGTCTACGCTTTTGAGAAAAAAAAAGGAGATGATTTTACCAACTACAGCTCTCATAATGTGAGAGCCCCAAGGGGTTTGGTGTATTGGGATGCCGCCTACGTTGTGAGGCGGGTGGTCTAGGTTTAAATCCCATGAGCATCACTCTCACGCAAGCCGAAGCGTGATGAGGCAAAGTTTTATGTCATGCTGTCAGGACAATGATTGTAAGTTTAGCAGAAGCGATCTCGAAAGCACCCTATCGTATGGCCCCAATGGAGTTGAAAAAACTGAAGAGACAATTCCAAGAATTGATGAAGCAAGGCTTCATTAGACCTAGTGTGTCACCATGGGGAGCATCAGTTCTCTTCATAAAGAAGAAAGATGGGTCTATGAGGCTGTGCATAGACTATCATATACTAAATCAGGCAACCGTCAAGAATAAATATCCCTTACTTCGCATTGAAGACTTGTTCGATCAACTGCAAAAAGCTAAGGTGTTTTCAAAAAATCGATCTTAGATCTAGATATCATCAACTCTGAATCAAGGATGATGATATTCCAAAAATGGCCTTCAGAACAAGATACGGTCACTACGAGTTTGTGGTTATGTCATTTAGATTGACAAATGCTCCTGTCGCATTCATGGATCTGATGAATCGGGTATTCAGAGCGTACTTGGATACCTTCGTGATTGTCTTCAGTGATGATATACTTATATACTCCGAAAGCATAGAGCAACATCGAGATCATTTGAGAATTGTATTAAAGACTCTCAAGGAACACCAGTTGTTCGCAAAATTCTCCAAGTATGAATTCTGGCTTGAGCGGGTCATGTTCTTAGGCCATGTCATATCAAAAGATGTGTATCGGTGGACCCGACGAATGTGAAAGTTGTATTAAATTGGGGTTAACCGAAGAATATAACTGATATAAGGAGTTTTTTCGGCCTGACATGCTACTATAGAAGGTTTATTCAAGACTTTTCATGGATTGCCATGTCCATAACCAAGCTTCTGAGGAAAAGAATTAAGTTTGAATGGACGGATAAGTGCGAGGAGAGTTTCCAAATCTTAAAGAAGAAGCTTACCACCGCCCCAGTGTTGGCTTTACCATCAGGTTATGGTGGTTTCGTGGTCTATTCATATGCATCAGATACCGGATTGAGATGTGTCTTAATGCAGAATGAAAATGTGATAGTGTATGCCTCTCGCCAACTAAAGATTCATGAGCGAAACTATCCAAATCATGATCTCGAATTGGCAGCCGTAGTGTTCACTTTAAAAATATGGCGACATTACCTGTATGGAGAATAGTTCGAGGTATTTACTGATCATAAAAGTCTCAAGTACCTGTTCTCCTATAAGGAGTTGAATATGCGACAACGATGATGGTTAGAGTTTATAAAGGATTATGACTTTACCATTTCCTATCACCCAAGGAAAGCAAATGTTGTAGCTGACTCTCTCAGTCACAAATCCGGCAGCACATTGTCCAGTCTAGTGACAAAAGGATGAAATTTGGTGGAAGAATTCATTAAGTGAAAGTCATTCGCAGATGACAAATGAAGTATTAAGCTATCCAACTTATCTGCCCATCCTGAAATCCTCACAAGAATTATAGAAAGCCAGAAGGAGGATCCCCAGTACGAGAAGTTCAAGTCTCTAGCTCAACAAGAAAACTCGTCTTTCTCACTCAAGGAAGATGGTAGTATCTGGATGCAAAAATGACTTTGGGTCCCTAGTGACCTCAAGTTGAAAGAATAATTATTGGGAGAATCACATAAGTCTAAGTACAACATACACCCGGGAAGTACAAAAATGTTTAAAGACTTGCAATAGGGGTATTGGTGGAATGAAATTAAGCATGAGGTCGCAAGTTATGTCTGACTTGTTAGCAAGTCAAGATCGAACATCAGAAGCCTGACAGTATGATGTAACAAATGAAGATCCCACAACGAAAATGGGAAGAAATCATCATGGACTTCATGGTAGGCTTGCCCAAAACACGAAAACAACATGACGTTATATGGGTAATAGTTGACCGACTCACCAAATTGACTTACTTCCTACCCATACGGATAAATCAATCCCTCGAGAGCTTAGCAGATTTATACATCAGAGAGGTTGTTAGACTGCATGGGGTACCAGTCTCTATCATATCAGATCGAGATCCTAGGGTTACTTCTTGGTTTTGAGACCAGTTGCAACAGGCCTTGGGTACAAAGCTGAAGCCGAGTACCGCTTTTCATTCCCAGTCCGATGGACAATCAAAGAGGACTATCCAAACTCTTGAAGATATGTTGCGAGCATGTATGTTGGATTGGAAAGGTGAATGAGACAAGCATGTGGTTTTAGCTGAGTATGCCTACAATAATAGTTACCATGCGAGCATCAGTATAGCTCTTTTTGAAACTCTGTACGAAAGAGCTTGTAGATCACCGGTGTATTGGGACGAGGTTGGTGAACGCTCAATAGAATCACCAATCATGTTGCAACATTATACTCAGCAGATTAAAATGATAAGGGATAGACTGCTATCAGCCTAGAATCAACAAAAGAGTTATGTGGATCAGAGACGTAAAGATATTACTTTTGGTGTGGGGAATCGAGTTTTTGTGAAAATATCACCCACCAAAAGTGTATTTCGGTTTGGTAAAAAGGGAAAATTAAGCCCCAGATATGTCGAACCTTTTGAGATTTTGGAACAGATTGGAGAAATGACCTATCGTATAGCTCTGCCTCCTCAGTATGCATAGATTCATAATGTATTCCATGTATCCATGCTGAGAAAGTATCTTCAAGATCCGTCACATGTCATCCAGTATGAGGATGTAGATATACGAGAAGATCTAACAATGGAAGAAAAGCCAGTAGAAATATTAGAGTATGGCGAACGCGTCTTGAGATCAAAGACCATCTCCCTTGTCAAAGTGAGATGGCAACATCATAGCATCAATGAGAGCACTTGGGAACCTGAGACCAATATGCGGGAGAAGTACCCCAATCTTTTTGAGGAAGCACCTACAGGTAAATTTTGACGATGAAATTTCTTTTAGGGGGAAAGAATGTAATAACCATATTTTCCATTAATTTTTTTAATATTCTAGGCATAATTTGGGTGATTTGGGCATGGATCCAAGTTTTGGATCCAGAACCCATTCCTAAGTGCAACCTCTTATACATATAAACCTATTATATATATATATACGTAAATAGAAAAACAATTGGTAGGAGATTTGGATCCACAGTTTAAGCAAGACCCGGATCCAACACACGGTTGGATCCCGAGTTGCGTGTCGCAGGTTTCAGATCCAAACCTGGGCTGCACTACAGGTAGCGATAAAGGGAAAATCGTGGTTAGGGTTCTGAAAGAACCCTAACACTATTTTGGCAAAGGGCAGCGATGCAGAGCCGTCAGGGGAAAGGCTAGCCCTCCTTCTGAAAAGGGGGGGGGGGGTCTCGCCCCTCTTCCGCCCTTTGCATCTCCCTCTGCCTCTCATCTCTCTGTATCTCTCCCTCTCGGTCTTCACCTCCCCCTTCGACTCCTCTCTACCCTTTGAATCGACCTCCGAGCTCCGGCCTGCTGCTCGAAGCCCTCACTGAAGATGCCAACCTCTTCTCCAGTGGTGGTGCTGTCAAGGCCGACTGACCTTCCCTCGTGGTTGCTGCAGCCTCTTCATCGGGAAAATGTAGGTTTTTCTGTGTTTTTCTTTTGGGTATTCTGTGAGTTGAGCATGGGAGAGTGGGTTGCCGGAATCCAACGAAAAGAAGGGGGTTCGATTCTGCTGTACGGGCTGTCTGAAACCCCAAATCAATCGATTTAGGGATTTCGGCTAGTGTGAAAGGAAACCCAACTTGAACATTTTGGGACTAGGTGCTGTGAAACCCCAATTTGAAAAAAAAAATATAAATAAAGATAAAGGAGGTTGAAGGGATTTCCCTTGGATTCAACATTATTTTATTCCTTCGGCATTAACATATGTCTCTGAATTCGTGATACTGTTATGTGATTTTTTTTCTTTTTGGGTATGATAGGCGATAAACCATACATTGTATGATGTAACTGCTAACGCCCATATAAAATGCTTGTAAAGACGTTTTTGTGTTAATACTAATTGGAATCAGTATTAGTGTATGCAAGACCCAATAAAAATGTAGTGGACTATGTGGAAAAGT
The DNA here is from genome assembly GCF_984573655.1 of Nuphar pumila. NCBI lineage: Eukaryota > Viridiplantae > Streptophyta > Magnoliopsida > Nymphaeales > Nymphaeaceae > Nuphar > Nuphar pumila. Next base: position 13,652,420 of record NC_143256.1, read on the forward strand.
TGATGGGATTGTGATTTTGGTGTGAACAGTATAGGGCATAACCATGCATGATAATCTAGGAATTTGGTGGGCTTTGTCTCTCCTATAAGCACACATTGACATACACATGTTAGTGGGTGTCTCACCTTAATACATCTACTTCTGATAGTTCTAGTCTGTTGCTTGATGGATTTGGGTAAATCCAGGGTGTGTACAAAGATAGGCTTGTGTGTGTGTGTGTTTAATTACATTTCCTGAAATATGTTAAAACCTTGTTTAGTTTGTTTTAAGTTCGAAATATTTATATTAGACTCCTGATCTATATGCTTAGCTTGGAGAATATTTCATAGTATTCCTACAGTTCTAATCTGTGTGCGTGGCTTTAGAAAATAGGGTTGAACTTATGAGTTGGGTGTCTTTACTCTTAAGCGTTGGGTAATATTTTCAGTGGAGAAAATTTCTGATCTGCGTTAGAAAAGGGACAATCTTGATTTTTGGCAGAAGAGTATTGACAAAATTCAGGTTACGGTAGGATCAATGATAGCTTGTTTGCTGTATTAAGTGTAAGAACTATTTAAATTCCCTATGAAAAAAAATTACAGGGATGGAAAGTGGTCTGTGCTAAGTTCCATGTTAGTTTGGATTTGTTTTGTGCTGTTTTCAGGGGCATAAAGTTTATTTCAGATCATTAATTTTTGCAGTTAACTCATTGACAAATGAGTTAATGTGTTTACACTGTGGGTAAGAATTAATGGTGTTTTAATCAACTACAATAGTTATTATATTACAGTCCATGATAATTGTAATTGCTATATTATGTCCATGGCTGCCATTAAACATGGGAATAATATCCTAGTTTAACTTTGTGGAATTAAGTTCATGACAATCGAGTTGAGTGGAGTGAGTCTTAGTGATAACTGATGAACAAAGTTATAACTCTATGTGTGAATCGAAATCATGAGATAATATTGGCATCAAGTCTGGCACTTAAGGATCTCGGTTTGGTAGAACTCATACAAATGACCAACTTAAACTTAATAAATTTTGTGAGCCTGACTGGTTTAAAGGTACTGAGGCTTGTGTGCTTGACTGGTTTAAAGATACCGGAACACTTTGAGTGGGTTCGTGTAATCAATATGAAAAAAACTTGGGATGTGTATACCTTGGTAAAATGACTAAGGTTGGGAACGTACTACTATAGTAGTAGGAGGTAGTTGGGAAAAATGCTCCTGTACTTCAAGAAAAACAATTAAATAAAAAGATCAACCCACTCAGATTCAGACTTACCTTTTAGATGGTAGGTGGTACAAAACTTTAGAGACATGTGTTTAACTGTTTCGAGCTAAAGTCACTTGTTAGTCCCCAGTGTTTGGAGTTGGGGGATCCGAACTACAAAATGTGTCATAGGTGGTAGCTTCATGTTCTTCTGCAGAAGTTAGAGATGCAACCTATTTTGGTTTTGGCATTTGGGAGGTTCTCTCGGTCACTGACCGCTCCCTTGAGATTTCATTCTCAGTTAGAATGTTCGGGTTAATAAAACAACCTTGAATAATATACCTCTGAACGTTCTCTTCTGTGATGATTGCCTTGACCCGTGTGTATCCACGGGATAAGAAAAGATAAACACTAATTAGAATAATTTAGGTATCACATTGAGTAAACTTAATGTATTACCAATTTTACATTATTGTATAATGTATTTCTTTACTTCCAGCATGATTTAGAAATGGTAAAGGTGAGACAATTGATTTCCTGTTGTAATCGTTACATGAAAATTATGCATGTTAGTATATCTGTGTAGTTCTTACCAGTTTTATTTAATAATACTGAAAATCACACAAGTCACCCACATCACATGTTTGACACCTGTTATACCTGCGAGAAATTTTACAACGATTCCTACTTAACAGTTGTAGTCTAATTCCTATAAATTTACTATTTTCAGATAAAGAATAGGGTTTATGAGCGATTGTGGGATGAGGCACTGATCGAGACTTGATCTACTTGTTCTCGGGCTGTCCTACTTTCTTTCAGATTGGATTTAGTTTCGAGACTCATAATGTGGAAACTCTGATGTTTAATTTCACTATTATTAGAATAAAAATAAATGATATGGTTTGCTCTTACTTTTTTGTATCGTTCCAAAATGATTAATCTTGAAATTATTATTTGTTTTCGCTGTTAAAAAAAAAATCCTCAAGAATTTGAGTTAAAAATTTCTGAGCATTACACTTGTCCTTTCAGACTTCATATTTTCTTTGTATCTCATATCAGCTATACCCCTTTAATCAGAACCAATTGTCCTCACCTTGCCTTATCACATCCAAGGAAAATTTCTCTTTTCTTTATAGGCATGTGCATTTTTAATGCATAAAGGCACCTATGTAACTGTAATAATTTGTGCTCTTTCATTCCACATTTTCAACTTAGAGCCAAAAAACATATATTGTTTCCTGAAAAACTTGGTTTGAGACACATTATATCTTTTTAAAAAAAATCAAAAGTTAACATAACCCAATCCGAGTCACCGAGTTGACCCGCCGAGTCACGAGTCAATAAAGAACGAGTTGAGTCCCAAAAGTCACTGGGTTTTAAAACCTTGGACCCATGTTTTATTTACAATGTCTTATGTCTGTGGACCTAAAAGCTTTGGTACCCTGATGCTCAGCTTGGGCTTTGGAGACCAAGAATGAAAAATTAAAAACCCCACAGCATTCAACGGCCCAAGTTTCATTAATTTTTTAAACAAAAGAAAACAGATTAAAAAAAAAGAAAAGATAAAAAAGCGAACAAATCATTAGAGTCGGAATCTATTTCGTCCTGTTGAAGAAAACTTTTCTCTGCGTCCCGCAATAATTTAAACCATCACCCAAGCACACTACTCCCTTTGAAATTCATACTTTTTTCTCTTTTTCTTCCCTCGATCGATTGCCAAAAGAAAGAGAGATGATTTTACCAACTACAGGCTTGCCAATGGAAGAACAAATCAGTAGTTTGTTTGCACTCCGTGCGAAGGACAAAAGAAAGGGCGCGCTTTTTCGGTAGAGGGTTGGGGGGGAAAAAGAAAAAAAAAAGGTAACTGTGGGAGATCGGGGTTAGGTTTCTTCGCTGCGCGATCGATCGGAAATGGCGTCGGTGAAGTCGTCCCGATCGAGGGGAACCGGCGCCATCTCCTCAGCCGACAACCCGCAGGAGAACGGAGTGCCGTTGGGGGACAAGCTCAAGGTTTTCAAGGCCAATTCCTTCGATCCTGACGCCTTCGTCCAGTCCAGATGCCAGAGCTTGAACGAGAAGGTTTGCCCCTCTTTCAGTCTCTTGTATCCTGTCTTGATTGTTGAGATAATCGATCGTTTACGCCGTCGTCGTCTTTCACGATGTTTCGTCTGCTTGATTGCTTTTCAATCCGAAGAAACCAATGAATCGTTGCCTTGCAAGTTCGTTTGGATTGTGTGATTTAGGTCGTTGCTTGTTAAAATTCGTGGCGAAAGGGTTTTTCGCCAATTTGGGATAGGCAGCAATTCGGGGCCTTGTTCGTTCGTTTCTTTCTATTGTGTCGATATCGTATGCGAATGGAGTCAAAGACTCTCTGGTTGATTGATAGTGTTTGTTTCAGTTTTGATTTTCGCATCAAATGCCGGTAACGGGATTCTTCGTCGCTAGGTTTTGCTACTAGAAACAAATAGTTCCTCCCTCTAAGGATGGATTCTATGATTTCTGTCCGTCTTCGGTTCCAATTGTCCTCTGTTTGCAGGCCTTTACTGCTGATGGTTTTGGTTTGTACGTGTGGTTCCTCTTATTGTTGCTTCCTTTTATTTGATGTCTCCTTTTCTCTTATTCATTTGGATACTACAGAAAGAAGAAAATTCCTTCTCCATTGATACCTCCTCCTCTTAATCCTCTTCCCAATTTAAAGTGCGTTGTGTCTTTGGACAACTGATGGAGACAAATGGAAGACTAGTACTGGCATATGCTTGCCTGGTATATAAATTTTTGGACTACAAAACAAGAAAAAATTTGGTGCCGTCTCACTTGACCGAAATGAAGACAAATCCCATCTAAGGGGGGAACATAGGGAAAATACTGTGCAAATGAGTTTTTTATGAAATACGTTGCAAGAAATTCAAGTCTTTTGCTTTGGAATTTCTGTGGCTGAATTCCATAGGAAATTAGTGAATTAGAGAGGAAAAAAAAGAGGGGAAATAGAAATCATATCAAATAGATATAGTATTAGCTCTCCCTCTACAGCCTCTCAAAAATTTGCCTCATCCCTAAGAAGTTGGCCGTATGATGGAGAACATATTTTGCTGTTTTCTGTCTCTAAGCAAGCCCGAATAAAGGAGGAGGGTTGCGATAGGCCAGTGACAGCCTAAAAACTTAGTCACACCCTATGAATATGAACCAATATGAGAATTTCGTTGGGGCGTTCCCTACTGAGCGACGCGCTGTGCTCTATAGGCCCGGAGGCAGTGATAAATGTGCAAGGGTTGTTAGGTCGTCACTCAGAAGCGACGCATCACACCGGCGCCCAGGTGTGGTGTCAAATAGGCAAGGATTCCCTCATTTTGTTGGACGGGTGGGGGTAAAGAAGATAGTTCAAGACCATAAAATTAGGTTAACCATTTGGAACATAGGGTCTTTAACTGGTAAGTTGGTAGAGTTAGTAGATGTTATGTGTAGGAGAAAGATGCATATTTTATGTCTACAAGAGACCAAATGGGTAGATGAGAAAGCAAAAGTGATAGAACCTTGGGGATATAAGATTTGGTATACAAGAATAAATAAGAATAGGAATGGAGTAGGGATTGTTATTAGTCGTGAGTTTATAGATAATGTAGTTGAGGTCCGTAGGAAGAGTGATAGGATTTTACTTATTAAATTAGTATTAGGTACAAATATTATTAATATTATTAGTGTTTATGCACCTCAAGTAGGTTTAGATGATTCCATTAAGCGTCAATTTTGTGAAGATTTAGATGGAGTAGTACAAGGGATATCTTATGGGGAAAGGCTTTTCATCGACGGTGACCTTAATGGACATGTAGGCATTAGTAGGGATGAATTTGAGAGTATCCATGGAGGCTATGGTATAGGAGAAAGAAACGAAAGTGGAGAAAGGATTTTAGATTTTTGTTTGTCGTATGATATGATCTTAGCAAACACTTGGTTTAGGAAGAGAGAGTCTCACCTAGTAACATTTAAAAGTGGGGTTAATACGAGTCAGATAGATTTTTTCTTACTTAGAAAGAGAGATAAGGGTTGTTGCATCGATTATAAGGTTATACCGGGAGAAAGTGTAGCTACATAATATAGAAGCTTAATTTTAGATTCTAGAATTAGAAAATGCCGCAAAAGGGATAGACATAGGATATATCATAGAATTGAATGGTGGGCATTGAAAGGAGCTAAACAAAGAGGGTGGCATGAGAAAGGTAGCTAAGGAGGTATTGGGTGAGTTTAAAGGCGGTGCACCGCTAGCTAAGGATACATCATGGTGGAACGAGGATGTCAAATTAGCTATTAAGGTTAAAAGAGAGTTTTATAGAAATCTAAGTAAGAGTCGTGATAATGAGAATTTGGAGAAGTATATGATAGCAAAGAAGGAAGCTAAAAAGGTAATTCGAAACGCGAGGGATAAGGTATATAAGGAGGTTTATGACAAGTTGGATACCAAAGAGGGCGAGAAGGATATTTATAGGCTTGCAAAGATGAGAGATATGAAATCGAGGGATCTAGGTATGGTTAGATGTATCAAAGATGAAACACAAAGGGTTTTAGTCAAAGATGAGGAGATTAAGGAGAGATGGAAAAATTATTTTGATAAGCTATTTAATGGAAGTCATGCTCAGGATCTTGGAGACTTCTCCATTCATTTTCATGAGATGAATCGTGACTTTATGCGCAAGATTCAAAAGAAAGAAATTGCAGAGGCTTTGAAGAAAATGAAATCAAGAAGGGCAGTTGGCCCAGATGATATACCTATCGAGGCTTGGAAATGCTTGGGTGAGAAAGGTTTAGAATGGTTGACAAATCTTTTTAACAAGATTTGGCGGATAAATGAGATGCCTAATGAGTAGAGGAAGAGTACTTTGGTGCCTCTATATAAGAATAAGGGTGATATACAAGATTGTACAAACTATTGGGGTATAAAACTCATGAGTCATACTATGAAACTTTGGGAGAGGGTGATTGAGTATAGGTTGTCATGATATCGGAGAATCAATTTGATTTTATGCCTGAAAGATCAACTATAAAAGCTATACATCTTCTTAGAAAACTTATTGAGAGATATAAAGAGAGGAACAAAGATTTGCATATGTTTTTTATTGATTTGGAAAAGGCATACGATAGAGTACCTAGGGATGTTCTCTGGTGGACAATGATGAAGAAAGGTGTTTCTCTCAAGTACATTAGTATAATTAAAGATATGTACGAAGGAGTGGTAACCAATGTCCGCACTTGTGGAAGGGTGACAACCAATTTTCCTATAGCGATTGGGTTACATCAAGGATCTGCATTAAGCCCTTTCCTATTTGCTATAGTGATGGATGAGCTTACGAGATCAATTCAAGAAAATGCGCCGTGGTGTATGTTGTTTACTGATGATATTGTTTTGATTGATGAGTCTAGAGTTGGGGTTAATGCTAAGTTAGAATTATTGAGACAAACATTGGAAGCAAGAGATTTTAAGTTGAGTAAAAGTAAGACAGAATATATGGAATGTCGGTTTAGTAAGCAACGAAGTAGTGATGGGAGTGTAGTGAAGCTTGGTTAGCAAGAAATACCGGTTGATGACTGTTTCAAATATTTGGGATCTATCATTCAAAAGTATGGAGAAATTGATGGAGATGTAAATCATAGGATAAATGTTGGGTGGATGAAATGGAAAAGTGCAACTGGAGTGTTGTGCGATCGTAGAATGCCATTGCGGTTGAAGGAAAAGTTTTATAGGACGACAATTAGGTCCGCTTTACTATATGGTGCGAATGTTGGGCTGCCAAGAGACATCATATTAAAAAAATGAGTGTAGCTGAGATGCGTATGCTTAGATGGATGTGTGAAAATACAATAAAAGATAAGATTCAAAACGAGGAGATACGTAAGAAGGTAGGCGTTGCATCCATTGAAAATAAGATGAGAGAGAATCGTTTACGGTGGTTTGAACATATTCGACGAAGGCCTAATGATGCTCCAGTTAGAAGGATGGAGAAATGGGAAAATATATTAGTTAAAAGAGGTCGGGGTAGGCCTAATAAGACTTGGATGAAGATGATAGGAAATGATATGAATGCTTTGAACCTCACCGAGGACATGGCATTGGATAGAAATGATTGGAGGAGAAGGATTCATGTGGAAGACCCAGAATGATTTTCTTTTTTGGTTCATATCGCCGACCCCAATTGTTTTGGGATGATGGCGTAGTTGTTGTTGTTGTTGTTGTTGTTCTGACTCTAAGCAAGGTCTGTTCTTGGAATATTTTGCACTAGGTAAACTTAATGGCTATCTTAGCCAATCGATACATGTTCTAGGTTATTTCATACATTTTGATAACCAAATATTGGTGAAAAAGTCATAAAATAAAGAACGGTGTTGGTGAAAAAGGTGTATAAACCTTGGAACTGAAAGAATCAAACATATGAAGAAGCAGGAAAGTGCTAGGGAAGATTGGTAAAAGGCTTTATTAGTTTTAAGGAAGCTGTCATGTCTGGTGGTGGATGTCAAGGTCACCTCATTTTTTTGGTTGAATCTCTTTACTATAGGATACTCTTTGGCTGCTTAATATTGACTCTTGAGTGATTTTTCCTCATTTCTTTAATGATATGGCAAGTAATAGGGGGGATCCTGTGTTAAATATATATATATATATATAATTCTTTTGTAAAACCCGATAGGGGTATTTTTGTCTGTTTACATAATTGTTTATAGAAACAACTATTTATTAATAAGGTTAGTTTATCTTTTTTTATTTTTGTATTTATTTCCTTTTAAATCCCCTTTTTAACACGCATTGGGGGTCCCACATAGAGTCGTTGGGACCCCCAACGGTCATAAATGTGACCTTTGGGGGCTCCCAACGGCTCTATGGGGAGCCCTCAATGGCTCTCCTTTTACTCTTTTGTTGTATAAATAGGGGTGATTCCCCCTTATATATGTTATGCCTTTCAAGGCTTTATTCAATAAATATTTCATTATTTTTATGTTTGTATAGCCTCTTTAGGCTTTCATATCGTCCTTTTGTGGACTTCTTGTTTGAATGCCATAGTGCTTGTCCATTATTGGACTTAGTGAATGCTTGTGCAGTCTTGGGTTACACTTCCGCCTATTTCATTACATAGTATCAGAGCTTGGTTTATAGAAGAATAGCTCGTATGTTGCTTCATCACGGTGGTCGCCTCGAAAAGCGTGCCACTCAAAGTTTGAATTCAAAGAAAGAATTTACCCGGTTTGTATCACATACTTTTTAAAAGCTATCTCTTGTATTATTTATCTCATGCATTGTGCATGAGAAAACACTTATTTTCTTGATTATTATATATATATATATATAATTATATATGGATACTTTTGCTATTTTCTTTGGATTCTCTACTTTAAATATTTATGGTATGCATTTGAAAATGTATTTAAAATATAATAGCCTCTTGCTAAATATGTTAAAAATGAATAGTTCTTTAAAGAAATTATCAAATCTTGTGCGTAAGCATATCTCCATAAAATATTTGTTTTAATTATGCATATTGTCATAGAAATTATATTTTACAAGAATATATGGTTTTGCTTTAAATCTTAAAGATTATGCTTTTCATATTGCTAATTCTCTTGTTATGTGCATTTGGTTTTATCATAATAATTATTTGTAATCATTATGAATTTTATGGTTTTCTTAAAATTTTTAAGAAATTTGTATGAAGTACACCTTGTGTCATCATGTTTTCTTTAATATCGTGGATATCTTTGCATACTCATATGCTTTCAACGATTCTCTCATTTTTCATTCAATAATATTCTTCTTTTGCTTTTTAGCATTTAACCCTTAGTAGGTTTTTGTGTAGTTTGCACTTTATGTGCTTGTGAGATTTAGTTCTTTATGAAATCCTCTCGTGTTATCCCTTGTAACATGTATTTCCACATATCTCATTACAATGGTTAACTTTAAGATGTTTTTATCGTTATGCAAAACTAATTCTTTGAAAAACACTCTCGATTGATTATGCTTGAGAATGATCTTCGATATTTGTGATTTGACTTTTATATAGAATGTAAATTTTGTATTAGATGGTTTAAATGCATTTTTGTTAACTCATTTTTCTCAAAAAAATAAAATGTGTCATAATCACACAAAATTAGATTGCATTATGAATTATGTTTGGTATAATTTCATAGCTTCTATAATAACCTATGTGGCTATGAGTTATTAGATCATCTTATTGCTTCAAATCTTCATGATTAATAGTAATTATGTCTACTTTTGAGAGTGTAAAAGGTTCTTCTAAAAACTTTATATGTATTATTTCCTTAATATATTACAGGTTTCGTTTGTCTCATAGTAGAATTTTGATTTAAAAGCAAGGTTTTAAAACCCGTGACTCGGGATTCGCCTCGCTCTTTATTGACTCGTGACTCAGCGGGTCAACTCGGTGACTCGGACCGGGTTTTGTTAACTTTTGATTTTAAAAGAAAAACAATATATAAATATGCACTAGAAGATAAATAGTTGAGAAATGATAAATAGTTGCTTCATCCTTGTGATTTGAGGTTTTAATTTGGTTGGTGAGTCTGTTTTTCTTGGATCTAGTCATAATGATCATTCTTGTAAAGGAACATGAGAAATTCTCAGAACTGTTTGATCACTTCTCCTTCTAAATGTGTTCTTTTTCTCGTGCTGTTGTAACCATCTATTTCTTTTCCCCTGTTACCTTTATGTTCATCATTTATTTCAGAGAAGCTTTCTATTACAGTTGATCTGCACTTTCTATGTTCTCCTTCGTTGAATTTGTTCTGGTAAGATGAAATGATTTGGAATTTTGGATGTGTTGCCAAATGTGTTAGGAATATGCATCTATGTTATGTGTTGTTAAAATTTTACTGGTGCATTGTCTTTAATGGAACCTACAAGTCACAGGTTAACAAAAAATACACATACGTAGAATTGCAAAGTCAAGGATGAAAGCACATAGTTGAGCGTGTGATGGATAAGACTGATATTTCCTTAATTTTTACTTTCAAAATATTTCTTATAGTTAGATGAATTGGATTGCTGTGGTCAAATCATAGTGATAGACTTCTCTTAAGGTCCTTGTGATGCACACTGTAATCTAGTGACAATTTTGATGCACAACTAGATAAAAACAATTTCATATGCACTAGAAGTTTTTTTTTCTTCAGTGTGATCTAAGTCCCAACAATCGCCCGAGTCTTGGCAAACCGAGTTTGCCTTGCCTGGTTGACTCGCTTGAGGGCCGAGCCGAGCCGGTCGAGTCACCGAGTTGACTCGGCAAGTTTTAAACCTTATTTAAAAGAATTCCTTTTAAGATAATATGTTCTTGTCTTCTCTTTAAAATTATTAGATCTTTTGTTTATAATGTGCTCTAGTACATCTATTCCTTAATCGGAATTGACTATGTTAAGCATGATTTATGTTTATTCAAAAGATTGTCATAAGACATATTGTTATGCGTATGATTGTACTTTTTCTAAGATTGGTCATCTACCATTATTGAATTTTTCTATTTGAAATTATCTTTTCATATCCGTTTCTTTTATGAACTCCCTTATTTGGAAAATGATTTTTGTGAGTGTTCATTGTCTTTTTATGGCATTTGTGTTGTCCATCACAGACTTTTACATGATGCATCGATCTTCTTGGCCTTATTATTGTTGAATCAGAGATGTTTGTTGGGGTGAGTTTTGTGCACCTCGTTTTATGTCATTTTAGATTGTCAACTTGTAGTTTGACTCTAACTGACAGTTATGAGATCTCTGATTGTGAGTGTGTTGTATCACTCCTTTATTCTTTGGCCATCAACTTTATTATGGATGCTTTTAATTATGTGTATTTGTGATAACTATCTATTTCTTGAAACCATGGTGTTTTGAAATGTGGTCTAAATTGATATTTTTTAAAATTGCATCAATGTTTTCATTACAAGCCTTCTTACCTCGGGTATCTTTTCCTTTTTATGCCTCTTATCTAAGTGTCACTGTATGTAGACAAGAGATGTTGATTCACACATTCGTGTGTGGTTTTTAGCCCATTGGTGGCTTTGTACTCTAGCTCTAGTAGCTGATACACTTGTTTTATGTGTCATTATACGTAGACAAGAGATGTTGATTCACACCTTCGTGTGTAGTTTTTAGCCTATAGTTGGCTTTGTACTCTTGCTCTAGTAGCTGGTACACTTGCTTTTGAGTGTCACTATATGTAGACAAGAGACACTTGTTCACACTTTCGTGTGTGATTTTTAGTCCTTTGTTGGCTTTGTGCTCTTGTTCTAGTCGCTGATACACTCGTTTCAAGTGTCATTATATATAGACAAGAGGTGTTTTACATACCTTCGCGTGTGTTTTTCGGCCCTTTAGTGGCATATTGTTTATGCTCTTGGTCTAGTCGTTGATACACTTGATATTTGATGTTTGGAGGACTAGGAGATGATTGCTTGTGATGGTTAAACTGATTCTCTAATTTACTCATTCAAATGTTTGAGAATTTTTTCAAAATTGTCAAAATCATCTTCTCTTCTGTGAGAAATGATTGATTGAAATAATTTCATACATCTTGCATTGCATTATTAAAGTTTGCAAAATACCATTTCTTGATATTATGAGATTCTTTTAAATTCTCATCTTCCGCAAATTGGTTTTGACTTGCTTATATCTTTTCCTTTGTCATATAGGATCTTTTAAATTCTTTAATGAATCTTTTAAAAATCTTTACTACTTGTTGCTTCCTTGTATGAAAAAATATTTATCATTAAAACTCATGAATTTCATTGATAACACACACACACACATATATATATGTATGTATATTTGGTCTTCTATACTTAAAATCACTCTAGGATGGGTGAGTGAATTATGCTTTTAATTGATTATTGTGTCCACATTGTGGTATGCATAAATTTAATTAACTCATCTTTGATAAAAGTTGTTATCTTTTCATTTGTTGTTTCATGTGCATGATTCACATAATTATATGCATAATGTTCTTCTTGTGCCTTTGTGCACACTTCACACATTGAGAACTTAGTGTTTTTGTGTATATAGTCCCTTTGAAGACTTCCTCACATTTGTACTCCTTTGTGAGTATTTCATTGTGCCTTTGTGCATTTAGCCTCTTTGGGATTCTTGTGGGTTAACCAAGTCATCTTTGGACTTGTTTTTGTTGAAGACATTTTCACATGGTGCATATTCAATGCTTCTTAAACATTTTTTGTCATAAATAAAGATTTACTTATTCTTTATTGGGTTCTTCCATTTATACCCTTTTATGGGTTTGGTTTGAAGTGTCTCTAATAGACACTTTTTTGAGAGATTCGTATGTTTTTTGGAAGACCACCATTTCATTTAAGATAATCTTTATGCATAATTGGTTATCTCTTCTTAATGAATCATATGTCCTTTAAATAATCAAATCTTCCTATGATCAATGTTATGGTTTCCTGAAAAATAAGGTGATTATGATTCAATTTCATCTTTGAGGGATGCTCCTCTTGTCTTTCTTAATATTTAATGATTCAAAAAGTTATTACTATTTTGTTTAAACCATTTTATTCTTGCTTTACAATACATTGTTGTTGAAAATTTTGCAACTCTTGGGCTAGAATATTTTTTCTTGTATACTTGGAGTCTTCCTTTGATTTGTTTTTTCTATGCAGAATCTTTGAGATATGATACATCATGGAGATATCCAATCAAGGTGCTTAGGGATGATCACCAATAAAGGCATTTTGAAGACTTATATTTGCAAGAATTTTTTGAGATGCCATAAAGATGGAGATCCCTTGAAGACTCTTGTAGACTTAGACTTCTTCCTAAGCTTTGTTTTGTATTTCCAAACTTTCGAGATAACTTTCCCCATCAAGTTTAAGGGAGAGTGTTAAAAATATATGTACATATTTATTTATATATATACATATATATATATATATATATATATATATATATATATATATATATATATATATATATATATATATATATATATATATATATATATATATATATATATATATATATATATACACGAATGTATGTATGTATATATATACATACGTGTATATATATACATATCTATATATATAAAAAAATATATATTTTTTGTAAAACCCGATAGGGGTATTTTTGTCTTTTTACATAGTTGTTTTTATAGAAACAACTATTTATTAATTAGGTTAGTTTATCTTTTTTTATTTTTGTATTTTTCCCTTTTAAATCCTCTTTTTGAACACGCATTGGGGGTCCCACATAGAGTCGTTGGGACCCCCAACGTCTCTATGGGGAGCCCTCAATCGCTCTCCTTTTGCTCTTTTGTTGTATAAATAGGGGTGATTCCCCCTTGTATATGTTATGCCTTTCAAGGCTTTATTCAATAAATATTTCATTATTTTTATGTTTGTTTAGCCTTTTTAGGCTTTCATATTGTCCCTTTGTTGTTTGAATGCCATAGTGATTGTCCATTATTGGACTTAGTGAATGCTTGGGTATTCTTGGGTTACACTTCCGCCTATTTCTTACAGCCCGTTCAGAAAAATAATAGCCATTTCTCACACTGACTGCTTAAATTGGTGTCGTCTGTTGAGATTCTGTTACATGCAACTGGATATGTGGGTTAAGAAATGAATGGATCTCACAAGTATGCTTGAAAACCTACAGCTACGACTAGTGAAAGATGTTGATATCTGCAATGAAGCTTTTAAGGTGATTAAAATCATGCAACTACGACAATAAGTGAAAGATGTTGACATTTAGAAATGATTTAGAGGAGTTTTAATGAGAAAATCTTTCTACAGCAAGCTATTTGATCTACCTGTGGAAAAACAGTGCTAAGTTTAATGCGGATCTGGAGTATATCAGTTAAAGCATGGATCTTTTCTTGGTTCTCTTTAGGAGATGATATCTGCCTTGTAAGTCCTTTCTATACAAGGAGGTGGCACTGGCAAACATTTCAGATTTGTAACAATGCAGGTTTTTGTTTTGATGACGAGGAACCCTTGCCGAAGCAAGGTAAACCCTGAGTGGGGCTCCACAACACGACCACCCTGCCTTACGTAACAATCTGGATTTTAAGATAGGTAAATGTTTTGTCCTGTGAGTTGAAAATAAGATGGTTTGTGTTTTCTTCCTCTTCTTTCTTTTTGTACTGCAGGAATGCAATGAACTGGATTTTAGATAGCGTCAAACAAATAGTTGAAAAATGCTTCAATATTATCTTTTCACGTACTATTGACTATGCTGCTTCGAAAGAACTGGCTGACTCTACGATTGTAGTGGGGTCATATACATAAAAGTTATTCACTTGTAAATATTCTTAAATTATCTATACCCAAGTGATTTTATATTTCTCATCATGTTTTCACTTTTCACTTTATTGTGAGGAGATATTGTTTTAAGGGATTTAGTTCAATTATGAATGCTCTTGTCATGATGATCTTCCTCCTTTCTTTTCTAGGAAATAAGACAGTTGTGCACTTACCTTAATGATCTGAAGAAGGCTTCTGCCGAGGAAATGCGCAAAAGTGTTTATGCCAACTATTCAGCTTTCATAAGGTTTGTGTTTGTGTTCATTAAGCGCACCTTTCTGGATTTCATATTAACATTGGAAGGCATTCATGTTTTCCCTACCAAGATTTATTTTTTCTAATTGCAATGATGGATGTGGACCAAAAGCCAAGGAACGTACATAAATGAATATTTGTTTTCTTTTGCAGAATAATAATAATAATTTGCAGTATCCAAGTATGTAGATGATGAGGATACACATAAAAAAATATACACAATACACAATAATACCTTTTGAATCATTTGTAACCCTTCCCTTAGAAAAAACATGGCCACTTCCATTGGGGCACATTTGGAAGTGGGAATATAGAAAAAATGGAGGTTGAGAAGAAAAATCTTCATTTTTGCCCATGGTTTCAAACAAGAGAAATTTTCTCACATGATTTTTTTCTAAAACTCTGTTTTTGCCCCTCTGGAGGTGGAGAAAATTTTCTTTCTGATATCTGTGTGTGTGTGTGTGCGTGCATGCATAAACTCTCCTTTTTCCATGCACTAGATCTCCACCTGCAAAAGCCGCCTGATGGATGTGAATCCGCCCACCAACCTGTTAAAATATAGCTTGCGTATGGATCTGGATCCAGATCCATACGCATGGTATGTTAATGAAACACATGCTGTATTTCTCTCATTAATGGCATCCTTGTAATATCTCTGATATTACAAGGATAGTTGTATAGCTGCTTCATATATAAAATGGTTAGGACTTGGAGGTCGAGCTATCGTAAGCCGCCCCAGCCATTGTTCTCTCTTTCTCTCTCTCTCTCTCTCGCCCTGTTTCCTGTAGATGCTGTACCAGATATAAAATCTGATATGGTATCAGAGCACAGGCCATCCTGTGCGTGAAGAAGCTCTGGAACAGCAGATCGTGAACTGCGTGAACAACGTGTTCCTCCTTTCGCAGATCATGAACTGCGTGTTGTTCCTTTCAGCGTGTTCCTCCTTTCAGCGTGTTCATCGAGATGGGGACAACATGTTCATCGAGAACAGCGTGAGCAACAGATCGTGAACAGCAGCACTGCGTGAACATCCTGTGTGTGAAGAAATTCTGAAACAGTAAATCGAGAACAACAACCTTTAAAATCTCATCCTCTGAAATTTCCCCTTCTGAAAGTTGGTACTTTTCTTTTCCTTTCAGCGTGAACAGCGTGCTCATCGACTGTGTTCATCGAGAACGCACATCGTGAACAGCAGCTCATCGACTGTGTTCATCCCAAGTTCTCTCTTTTCTGTTACTCTATCGTCTGTGTTGGTTCCAAATTTTTTTAAAAACATCACCGACTGCTGTTTCCCTTTTTATTTCAAACCAGTTTTGATTCCACAAGTTTCCTTTCCTTTCCTTCATTGTTGTTTTAGTGTTCTTTGTGCAGCACTTTTGGTCGTACAGGTATATGCCTTATTACAGTTTTACTGATTGATTAAGTGATCTCAATTCTGTTTATTTCTTTTCATTCATCTTGTTTGCTTATTCATTATTCCACTGATATGGATTACTCTTCGTCTTCACCATCCGGTCCCTCTGCCAATTTCTTGAGTCAGCTTGTTACAGAAAAACTTACTCATTCTAATTTTTTGACCTGGAAAAGGCAAATCCTTCCTTTTATACGGAGTCGAGATCTCGATGAACATTTGGATGGTTTAGTTCCTATACCACCACAGCTTATTTTGCAGGAAACCAAGGATGAGAAAGGTGACACAATTACCATTTCCATTAAGAATCCAGAGTATACAGTTTGGAGGAAGCGGGATCAGTCTTTGGTTGCTTATATTACGTCAACACTCTCTCAAGAAGTGTTGGTTACTCTTTCAGATGATTGCACTGCGGCGGATCTGTGGAGTAAGCTGTCACAGACTTACTCTCAGATATCAGAATCCCGAGTTATGTTCTTGAAAAATGAATTTCAAAGTTTGAAGAAAGGCTCCATGACAGTCATAGAATACATATGCCGCTTGAAGAGTAGTACTGATCAATTGGCTGTTGTTGGAAGTGCTATTGCAGATAAAGATAAAGTTCAACAACTTCTCAATGGATTGGGTCCTGACTTTGACATGTTTACCACAGTCATGCCTTCCTCACTTGCCCACTTTTGACGACCTTCAAGCGAAACTTCTCCAGCATGAGATGATTATGAAGCAAAGGGCAGAAGGAAATGAATCAGCTCGTCCTCATTCAGTTTTGGCCATGGACACTTATGTAGGTTTTGGACGATGGAATGGAGGGCATCAAGGAGGCAGAGGCCGCGGACGTTTTGGGCAGGGAGGACGTGGTATCTTGCCTACACCTAATATTTCAGGGGGTTTTAATAAAGGGAATCAGAGGAGAGTGCCCACTTATTTCTTATGCAACAAAAGAGGACATGTGAAAGCTGATTGTTGGTTCAATCTACAGAATAGAGGAAAAATAAACAAAATTGAAAATAAATCCGCTACTGCTGTGGACACAAAAGGGCCATCCACAGATGTGCAACAACTTTTGTTATCAGCATTGTCACAGATGACGATCAAGCAAAATGAACAAGGCGAATGGTATGTTGATTCAGGTGCCGCCACACATGTTACGGGTAATGCGGGTAAGTTATCTCACTTATTGCCTTACTTTGAAAAATGTAGTATAGTTACGGGAGATGGAACTTATCACTCCATTAGTCATACTGGCAATGCACATATCCCTATGTCAGAGTCCTCACTTCACTTGTCCAATGTCCTTCTTGCTCCTAATATTAAAAAAAACATTGTTTCTGTAGCTAAACTTGTTGACGATATGAATTCTTCCGTCGAATTTACTCCCTCTTCTGTTTATGTTAAGGATCTACGAACGAAGGAGACATTCGCTAAGAGGGAGCGACAAGGAAACATGTACGTCTTCAAGAAGATTCCTTCAGTGTCTTCGTCTTCAGTCCCAGTCCTCCAGTTGAAATCGTCCAAGCATTCTTCAGTGTCTTCGCCTTCAGAGTTTTTGTTTTTTACTTCATTGGAAGTTTTTAATTCATCTCATTGTAATAAGCCAGATATTTGGCATAGTCGTTTGTGACATTGTAGTCGATGTTTCGTTGAAAATCTTGTATCTGATGGTCTCCTTCCAGAGTCTAGTTTATGTTCATTTTCTGATAATAATAATAAATGTTCTTCATGCGAACACTGCAAAAGTCATGTTCTTCCTTTTCATATTATAAATAAAAGAGCTTCAAAGCCATTTGAGATTATTTGTTCTGATGTTTGGGGACCCACACCTATTCCTTCTCTTTCTGGCAGTCGTTACTATGTTATCCTTATTGATTCCTATTCCCGTTATACTTGGATATATTTCTTAAAACACAAGCATGAAGTTTTTCAAATATTTCAGGAATTCCATTCGATGGTCAAAACAAAGTTTGCTTGTGATATTGTGCATTTACAATGTGATGGTGGAGGAGAGTATTCATCGAACGAGTTTATTGCCTTTCTTCGAGATAAAGGAATAAGTCGACAAGTTTCTTGCCCTCATACTCCTCAACAAAATGGGGTTGCAGAGAGGAAACACAGGCATATTGTTGAGAGCGCGATGAGCATGTTACATGATAGCAATGTGCCCGTTAGTCTCTGGATAGAAGTTTTTCACACATCTGTTCATATCATAAATCGTCTTCCTATGGCACTTTTGGATCAGAAATCTCCCTATTATATTTTATTTGGGCATCATCCCTCTTACGATGAGCTGCGTGTTTTTGGTTGTGTATGTTATGTACATGTTGATTAATCTCTGCGAAATAAGTTTCAGGACAAGGCTGTCAAGTGCAGATTTGTTGGGTATGCAGATGAATATAAAGGTTATCGATGCTATGATCCTACTACAAAACGTATTAGGACCGCCAGAAATGTTGTTTTTGACGAACAAAATTTTCAGGTCAATGACTCTGCAGCGTTGCCATCTCGAGAATTAGAACTATATGATCCATGGATGAGCGCAAATCTTTTTGCTAATACAGGAGAAACTTGTCAGACAAATTGTCCTTCCTTCGGCTTGAGTAGGGAGTTGAATGACTCGCAAATACATGTTGAATCATCTCCAGTTGAGTCTCCAGTTGAGCCACCACCAGTAGAACTCTTCTCTGGGCAGATATACACTAGACGGGACAAAAATACAGAGCCGAGAAATGTGGAAAGCATCGCCAATGATTCGGCTCAACGGGGGTCACGCATTAAGCATCCTATTCAACGATGGGTGAGTTATGAGACCTTCTCCCTTGATTTCCAGCTGTTTATGTCTCAGCTCACAAAACAGGTTGAACCCACTTGTTTTAATCAAGCTATTCAATCCCGTCATTGGACTGAAGCTATGAATGAAGAAATGGAAGCTCTTCATGAATGCCAGACTTGGGAAATAGTCCCTCGGCCAGAAGGAAAGAATGTAGTTGGCTCAAAATGGGTTTATGAAGCATTGACAGATATAAGGCACGACTTGTTGCTCGAGGATTCGCACAACAATATGGTGAAGACTACGATGAAACTTTTAGTCTGATAGTCAAAATGGGTACTATTCGTGTCATCATATCCCTAACAGTCGATCGAGGTTGGAGCCTTAGCCAGATAGATGTTAAAAATGCATTTTTGCATGGAACTTTAAAGGAAAAAATGTATATGGAGCAACCTCCTGGTTATGCCGAGAAGGATCCTACTGCCTGGGTGTGCAAACTAAGGAAATCTCTGTATGGGTTGAAACAGGCGTCCCGTTCCTGGTTTGAAAGTTTCTCTATGCAAATTCAAAGTTATGGTTTTAGAAGATGCTCTCTGGATCACTCACTCTTTATTTTCCAAAAGGCAGGCATTGTTATACTTCTTCTTATATATGTTGATGACATTGTGATAACTGAGAGTTGAGATAATCATGTGCAAGACGTGAAACAGTTTTTAATGAAAACTTTCAAAATGAAAGATTTAGGGGAGTTGAGGTACTTTCTTGGTGTGGAAGTTGACAAACAACAAGACACATTGACACTCATGCAACAAAAATACACTCTTGACCTTCTGGAAAGAGCCGAGATGACGAATTGCAAACCAGTCAGTACTCCTAGTGTATTACATCAAAGGTTGAGCTCTGAAGATGGCCATCTTTGTGTCAACCCTACAATGTATAGAAGTCTCGTGGGAATGTTACAGTACTTGACCTTTGCCAGACCTGATATGGTTAATGCTGTCAATCAGATATCCCAGTTTATGCATGCTCCAACGGAGGGTCATATGGAAGCTGTGAAGCGCATTCTACGCTATTTAAAAGGAACTATAGGAGACAGACTTGTCTATCGCAAGAACGATAATTTGCATAGAGGACATGAACTCATCACTTATACAGATGCAGATTGGGCAGAGAATCCAGA
This sequence comes from Nuphar pumila, assembly GCF_984573655.1. Taxonomy (NCBI): domain Eukaryota; kingdom Viridiplantae; phylum Streptophyta; class Magnoliopsida; order Nymphaeales; family Nymphaeaceae; genus Nuphar; species Nuphar pumila. Next base: position 13,672,525 of record NC_143256.1, read on the forward strand.
TGAGAGACGATCTGTCTCTGGATATTGTGCATATATTGGCCACAATTTAGTGTCCTGAAGCAGTAGAAAACAAAAGGCAGTGGCACGATCGAGTACAGAGGCTGAATACATATCGATGGCTGCAGGCACGGCAGAAGCCACATGGATTAGACACTTATTGAGTGATCTTGGGGAGACAATTATTCAATCTTTTCTTCTATGTGACAATCAAAGTGCAATAAACATTGCATGTAATCCTATCCAGCATAGCAGAACGAAGCACATTGAGATTGATCAACATTTTATACGGCAGAAAGTCGAGATAAAGGAGATAGAACTACGTCATGTTCGAACAGAAGATCAAGTGGCAGACTTGTTTACCAAAGGTTTAACATGACGTCAATTTTGGCTATTGAAGAGCAAGTTGTACATGATCCAAAATCACGTACAACTTGAGGGAGGGTGTTAAAATCTAGCTTGCGTATGGATCTGGATCCAGATCCATACACATGGTATGTTAATGAAACACATGTTGTATTTCTCTCATTAATGGCATCCTTGTAATATCTCTGATATTACAAGAATAGTTGTATAGCTGCTTCATATATAAAATGGTTAGGGCTTGGAGGTCGAGCTATCGTAAGCCGCCCCAGCCATTGTTCTCTCTTTCTCTCTCTCCCTGTTTCCTGTAGATGCTGTACCAGATATAAAATCTGATACAACCCTCCTCTAAACTTTCTCGTCCTTGCCATCACTACCACCAACATGATCAATCCCCTCCCCACTGCTTCCACCTCAACATTCAAAACCCTGGCCATGAAGAACTTCCCCCACCCATGACCAACTCCTCTTGACTAGGGTCAGCTCCCCTCCAAGCCACCTGAACCAAGCCACCACAGATGCTATAGTCTCATGCATTCCAGGTCTTGCAGGGCCTCGCCGCAGCATGCCAGGGCTACCTCCAGTGCACATTGTTGGCGTCAATGTTGCAGATGCATCCCACACACTATGGGGTGCATCTGGGATCTACACCCACAATACCCACCATCATCATCTCCCCACTACATTGATAGGCTATCTATTTTTGTTTCTAAAACCAATTTCACACAATCAAAATAAATTTTTGCACAACGATAAATTTTCATATGAAAACTCATGTAAAGTTTTCTTTTCCTGTCAGTTTTTTTTCTAACATCCAAAAGTGGCCCTGACGTTATGTTATCCTTATAGGTGTTTATTGGCACTGGAAGACATAATGATGAAAAGCGGTACAAATTTATTCATGTAACTGTTAAAAATATGTAATCTCTTTAGTAATATCATATGTAATCTCTTTAGCCTTTTAGTCTAGTCATGTATTCTAGTTAGGTTAGGTTAGAATCTAATTAGGTTAGGCTTTATTTTTATGTTTTTGACATTATTAGACCTCATTGCTTTTTGACTTACTAAGAGAGTCGTTGGACTCCCAACGAACTCCCTCTAGGTCTCCTCTTTGTGCATGGGGTTGTTCCCCCTTGTAAGATATGTTTTTGTGAGGGTAATTCTCATTAAATAAGAAATATTTTTTTTCTTGTTTTGCATACCCTTTCTTGGGTATTTTGTGTGAACCTTTGTGGTTCTTGTGAGTGAACATTGTATATGAACCGTTGTGGTTCTTGTGAGAGATCTTTGGTGTGTATCATTTGAAGATTCGATTGTTGGTCTCGTCTTCTTACATAGTATCAGAGCTTGGTAGTGATCAAGCTATTCTTTCCGGTGCATCGAGAAGCATGTCATTCAAAGTTTGGAAAAGAGGTAACGTTCTTTAATTGTGATCGTGCAAAAGCTTGGAAGCTTGAAGATGCACTCGTACTCACTATCCGTGGTGGAGTACATATTCTCTCTTTTTCTTTCTTCCCTTCGTTATTTCTTTATCCAAACCTTGTAAAATGAATGACAATGATAATGTTACCATTAAACCCATTAAACTCAACGATTCAAACTATGTTACGTAGGCTTCAATCATGAAACACCTTATATGGGGAAAGGGGTTGTGGGATCAGTGGATGAGACCGATTTGAAACCTAAGCTAATTCTTACAAAGATTGAAGGTGAGAAAGAAATACCTCTTATGGACGTTGAAAAAACCAAAGCTATTACCACTTACTAGAAAAAGTGGAAAGAATGGAGAATGGGACATGCCAAGATTATGTCTTGGCTTATAAGTAGAGTGGATATCAAGAAATGTTCAAGTCTTGTCAAATTTGAACATGCCAATGATGCTTAGGACTATCCTAAGAGAATGTATTCTCTTAAAGACATTGCACATGTGTGCAATCTACAAAACCAAGTTCGGAATATGGTTCAAGGGGATAAAAGCATTAGAAAATACTATAATAGCTTGTCTGAGTTATGGGAAGAGTTGTCTCTTCTTGAACCAAAGTGACATTGTCCATTAAGACATAGAACTCCGCCAAAATCAAATGAATGCGGAACACTTTTTCCAATTTGTGAATGGATTAAGACCGGAGTTTGAATAAACCAAGTCCATTCCTCTTCATCGAGGTAAGGTTTCCTCAATAGAATACACAATAGAAGAATTGAGTATGGAAGATAATAGACTTAAGAATAAAATTATCAAAAGTGATGATGACTCGGTTCTAGCCGTATCTAGACTGAAAAACCATGTTCGCACATACAAACCCCCAAATTATGGGAGGACAAATCATGAGAAACACAACAGTGAGTTTGAAAAAAGGAAATTAATCTGTTACTATTGTCGAGAACCGGGACATGTGAAGACTTATTGTCCAAAATTGAAGAAACCATATAAAAAGAAGGTTGCCTCTGTCGAACCTCCTCAAGAATCAAGTGAACCATCCATCGAAAGCATTCCCTTAATATAATTGGTAAAAGCACTTCAACCACTGCTCAAAGGAACATTTTCATCCACTGGAGCTGCCGTCTCTTCTGTCGACATTTTCGACCCTGGTAAAACTCTTTGGCTCCTTGACTTCGGTACTTCTTTTCATATGATACCAAACATTGATATGTTATCCAAATGTCATAACTCAAATGGGTCAAATGTATTTACCGCTGATGGAACATCCCTTGAAATCAAAGGAGTAGGAAATTTTGAAAATGTTTTTCAAAACTCAAAAAGGTTTTGCATTCCACAAGTTAGATATATTGTTAAACTTAACCTAAATCTTTTATTTGTCTCTCAATTGTCTGACCATGGATGTAATGTTTCTTTCTCCTCTCGTGGATGTCAAGTGCAGGATCACCAGTCAGGCAAGCTGATTGTGGAAGGCCATAGAGAATGAGGCTTGTACTACATGAATTTTTTGAAAATACCCAATAATACATTGTGTTGTAATATTCAAAAAGTTGACTTGGATCTATGGCACAAGAGACTTGGACATCCTAGTGTATCCAAGCTCCAATTTTTTTCAAAGATGAAATTTTTTTGTAATTTTGAAACATTTACATGTGAAAAATGTATTCTTGGAAAAATGAAAAGATTACCTTTTCAAGAAAGAACCTTTGTTTCTTCACGACCACTTGATTTAATACATTCGGATGTATGGTGTCCCACGCCTGTCATTTCAGAAGGTAACTTTATGTAATATGTACTTTTTTTATAAATGATTTCACAAAACATACTTGGATCTATTTTCTTAAACATAAATCTGAAGTTTTCTCACACTTTCAAATATTTTATAATTTAGTCAAAAATTAATTTAAAAATGATATTTCAATTTTTCGCACTGATTCAGGGAGAAAATTTTTGTCAAAAAAATTTAAAGATTATTTGAATTTATATAGTATTATGCATCAAAGATTATGCCTTTATACCCCTTAACAAAACAATTTAGTAGAAAGAAAACATAAACATATTATAGAAACAACAAGAACCTTACTCATTACACATCAAGTACCAAAGACTTTTTGGGCTGAAGCTACTCTAACTGCTGTTTACCTTATCAACAGAATGCCATCTTCTTCATTAAACAATATATCTCCTGTTGAAAAACTTTTTAAACAAATCCCAGATTACTCTAGGTTAAGAGTTCTCGGGTGCAAATGTTTTGTTTTTTCCGACAAAAATGATAAACTCTTCCCTCGTGCTATCCCTTGTGCCTTTTTGGGATATGCAAGTCATAAAAAGGCTATAGATCTATATCACAGGGATTCGGCCAGACAGGTGCCGCACCCGCGTCGACGCGACGCGATGCGGGTGCGGTCAACCCGACCCTGGGTGCGTTGACCGCATCCAGGGTCATTTTGGTCCAATTTTTTGATTTTTAATTTTTTTTTTGCCCTGTGAAATGGGCTGCGAAATTTAAAAAAAAAATTCTGCTGATAGCTGACCGCGCAGCGGGACCCGTCCCTTGCTGGATTTTGATTTTGATTTTGGCGTTGATAGCTTCGGTCTCTTTAGAGTTGCCTATTCCTTGACGAGGACTTCCAGATTCTTCACCTCTCCCCACCCCTTGCTGGATCCCTGCAGGTAGTGATGAGAGAATGAAAGGACGGAACAACCGATGCCTACTTGCTGCTGCCGCTCTTGTTTTATAAAGGGGCACTCGTGTCCACAACATCTGGTGAGCTTTGTTGGCATCCCATGCTATTCCTGCCTCCAAACAATGAATTCGCAGCGTTGGTTAACTTGGAAATGATGATCCATCTTCCTCAAAAATTAAAACCAAAATTCAAGAGCCTTTTGAAGTCTTTATCCTTCAACCATCCAGATCTTTCTTCGTCAAGGAATTTCTCTCTCCATAATAAATGATAATGGTGGTGGTAGCCTTGGTGGCTATTAGTATTCACTTTTCTCTTGACGAGATGGGTGTTCTAGCCGTAGCCTGGTGTAGACCTCTCTTTTCCACATGTCAAATCCAATAAATTTCATTTAGCTGTCATCTAGAGTACATTTTGGAGATTTGAGATGGGTGCTCTAGCCGTAGCCTGGTGTAGACCTCTCTTTTCTACATGTCAAATCCAATAAATTTCTTTTAGCTGTCATCCAGAGTCCAGACTGGAGATCTGTGTGCTACTGTATATAAAATAAAATTTGAAGAACCCTAGGCAGTGGCATGGCAGTGGCGGTGGAGCCATAGGCCTCGTGAAGACTCTCTCTCCAACAAACCACATCAAACCTTTCACTTATATTTTTTTTTGTGAAGACCAGGGAGTTTCATACATGATTGAATCATGACAGTCAGCAAAACGCAGCAGGCTGGGTCGATCAGATTGCCAATCCTTTCGATTCATCAATTTTGTCCCGTTGCGCCAAAGTACACAACAAGTAGAACGTAGGTTACAAGTCTTCAAACAAACACACCAGCAAAAAAAAAACTGGTTATAAATCCTATATATATATATATATATTTTATTTTTTTTTGCCGCACTCCCGCACCCGGGTTTTTTGGAAGTGACCCGCACCCGCACCCGCACTCATGTGACATAGCTATAGATGTTTTGATCTCAAAACTAAAAAATTTTACGTATCAAGAAATGTGTCCTTGGAAAGAGAAAGTTTTTTTGAAAGTAAGAACTCTAAGGAAATAGATGAATATTCATTTATGTTGGACTTAGTTTCAAAAATTGATGAAGGTGATATAGATGAAAGTCAAGAAGAGCAAAATGACATAACAAATACAAAATCATTTAGTGATCCTCTAGATTGTATTCAATACTCTAGGCGAGGTAATTTAGAGAAACCATGTGCTCTCGAGAAATATACTAAAGCATAGGAACAAGTGTCAACCATAAAGTCATCTAGAGTGTCTAAAGTTTCCGAAAAATTTATGTCATACGAGTCTTTTTCACCAAAATATCAAGCCTATATTGCTTTAATATATTCCTATGTGGAACCTTCTAACTATGTTGCAACAAAAGAATAATCTGAATGGGTCGAAGTACAAAATTAAAAGCTTTAGAAAAAACGAATACTTGAACTATTCCAGACATTCAACTAGGTCAAAAGCCTATAGGTTGTCGATGGGTGTATAAAGTTAAAACCAAGAGTGACGACACTCTTGAAGGTTTAAAGCCCGATTAGTTGCAAAAGGCTATTCCCAAGAATATGGAATAGACTATGAAGAGACTTTTGCTCCAGTTGCTAGAATGACCACAATTAGGATTTTGATGACTCTAGCCTTTTCAAAGAAATGACATATATATCAAATGGATGTCAAAAATGCATTTCGTAATGGAAATCTAGCTGCAGAAGTATATATAAAACCACCACCTGCCATCAATATTTTAAAAGAAAGACTGTTCGGTTAACTAAGGCTTTATATGAGCTTAAACAAGCTCCAAAAGCTTGGTATGATAAATTTAGTCAATTTATAATTGATTTTGGTTTTCAATCTTGTCTACTGACACAACTTTGTTTGTTAAAAATTCTGATGCAGGTATTATCATTCTTCTTCTCTATGCAGACAACATGATCATCACCGAAAGTGATAAGCAGAGAGTTGACAAGATTAAAAAATTTCTCAAAATACATTTCGAAATGAGTGATTTGGGTTTCTTAAAATTCTTTCTTGGTATAGACTTATTCTTCTAGAGGCTATTTGCTAAATCAGTCTAAATTTGCCTTGAATATTGTTGACAGGTCTGGTATATGGAAAACAGGTTGATACTTTCAAAATTGTAAATATCAAAATGAAGATTGATGATGAAGAACCATTTAAAAATCCAACACCTTAGAGGCAACTTGTCGGGACACAGTCTTATCTCTCTATTATAAGACCTGACATTGCGTATGCCGTCCACACATCAACTCAATTTCAGCATGCTCCTACCATTGTTAATATGAGAGCAATTTTACACATTATTAGATATATTAAAACTTTCATTTTTCGAGGTCTCTTTTGTTGCTTCTTTCTCCTTAGAATTAACTGCTTATAATGATATAAATTGAGGAGGTGATCCCAATGATCGACACTCAACTACTATTTTTTGTATATTTTTAGGTGAATCATTAATTCCGTGGAGGTGCAAGAAGCAGCAAAAGGACTCTCTCGTCAATTGAAGCCGAGTACAGGGCTATGGCTACAACCACTATGGAAGTAGTCTGGCTAAAGCGTCTTCTTCATGACATGGGTGTTGAAAGTATAGGAGCATCAAGACTATGCTGCGACAATACAACAACAACAACGCCTTCATCCCAAACAATTGGGGTCGACATAGTTTTATTTATATTGACAGCAACCGGACATTTCACAAACGGACCAAACATATTGACATGGATTGTCACTACGTGCGAGAAAAATTTCTACATGACACCATTGATCTTCCTTATGTTTTCTCAGAATATCAACCGCCATATTTCTTTACCAAACCTCTCGCTGCTCCTCGATTCCACTTTCTCTTGAACAAACTTTCGGTTATCCAACTATAAGTTTGAGGGGGAGTGTTAAAAATATGTAATCTCTTTAGTAATATCATATGTAATCTCTTTAGCTTTTTAGTCTAGTTATGTATTCTAGTTAGGTTAGGTTAGAATCTAATTAGGTTAGGCTTTATTTTTATGTTTTTGACATTATTAGACCTCATTGCTTTTTGACCAAAGACAAAAAGCACTTACTAAGAGAGTCGTTGGACTCCCTCTAGGTCTCGTCTTTGTGCATTATAAATATGGGGTTGTTTCCCCTTGTAAGATATGTTTTTATGAGGGTAATTCCCATTAAATAAGAAATATTTTTTTCTTCTTGTTTTGCATACCCTTTCTTGGGTATTTTGTATGAACCTTTGTGGTTCTTGTGAGTGAACATTGTATATGAACTGTCGTGGTTCTTGTGAGAGATCTTTGGTGTGTTTCATTTGAAGATTCGATTGTTGGTCTCGTCTTCTTAGAGTATCTTTGCCTTTTTGGTTGGTGATGTGTGTTGAGGGAGGGAGGGAGGGAGAGGGAGGGGGGGGGGGGGGGGGTGTTATGTAGATTTTAGCCCTTTGTATTAAATTAGGAGCATTCATCTGGCTTAAAATTAGCATACCACCCTTAAGGTGGTGTAGCCTTACTGAAATTTTGTGGCAACTTTTATAGCAAAAAAGTCACTGCTACTTTTATCAAATTAGAATTACTAAACTAAACTTACGTTGTTTCTGAAAATGTTATTTGACTTGACTTTTTTGTTGGTTTGAATGCGATTTTTCACACGTATTAGTGTTTGGCTATGGTGCGGCTACTGCCCTTGATTTGCTGTTTGACATTGGTGGCAGCTCCTGTGTGTCAAGCATTACATTAGAATTGTCTTGGCAAGAATAAACTGTAAGTGTACTTGTGGCTTTCAGCCTTCTACTTGTGTTACAGTCTGTCACATGGACATGGGCAGGATAAGGAATTAAGAAGAGCACATGACATGAAATGGCAACTTTGTGAAAATAGGACATGGGGATATTTTTATATACATTTTTAAAAAAAAAGTACAGTTCTTGATTTCCTTCATGTATATCATGTGTATCTGATCTTAGGACTTCCAAGGAGATATCTGATCTGGAGGGAGAGCTACTGTCTATCAGGAATCTTCTTTCTACCCAAGCAGGTTTTATTCATGCTTTGGCTGAAGGTGTGAACATCAATTCCTTATCTACTCGATTTGATGGTTTGGCATCAGATAGCCTTTCTGATTTCGAGGAAGGACAGCCTTCAGATATTGAAAAATGGGCTGCTGAGCTTCCTGATATCCTTGATGTTTTATTGGCGGAGAGGAGAATAGATGACACTTTGGTTGCTCTGGATGAAGGTGAAAAGGTAGCTACAGAAGCACAAAAGAAGATGACCTTGAGCCTATCATCTCTTTCATCATTACAGACTGCTATATCTGAACATAGAATGAAGTTAGCAAATCAACTTGCAGAAGCTGCATGCCAGCCTTCTACACGGGGTGTTGAGCTTCGTTCAGCAGTTTCAGCTCTTAAAAGACTTGGAGATGGGCCTCGTGCACATACTTTGCTACTCAATGCTCATTACCAAAGGCTTCTTTACAATATGCAAAGTCTACGGCCATCAAGCACCTCATATGGAGGAGCATATACTGCAGCTCTTTCACAGCTAGTATTTTCTGCCATTGCTCAAGCTGCTAATGATTCTTTGGCTGTCTTTGGAGAGGAGTCAGCATATGCATCGGAGCTTGTTATATGGTCTAGTAAGCAGACTGAGGCTTTTGCTCTTCTTGTGAAGAGGCATGCATTAGCTTCATCAGCAGCTGCCGGAGGATTGAGAGCTGCTGCTGAATGTGTTCAAATTGCATTGGGTCACTGTTCTCTTCTAGAAGCTCATGGATTAACACTTTGTCCTGTTCTGTTGAAGCTCTTCAGGCCCAGTGTTGAGCAAGCATTAGAAGCTAACCTTAAGAGAATTGAGGAGAGCACTGCTGCCTTTGCTGCTGTGGATGATTGGATGCTCACGCATGAACCGCTTAGTACTCATCCTCGATCATCTACTGTTGCTGTTGGTAGTGGTGTTGCTTTCCAGCCCAAGCTTTCAAGCAGTGCGCATCGGTTCAATTCAATGGTTCAGGTGTTCCATCTTTGCTTTTTGGTGAATTTTGTGATAGAATAAATAAAATATTTTGCAGCCATTTTACAACCATTCACTTTTTTCCATACTTGTCATTTTGTCTTCTTGAATTATATAAAGATTCTTTATTGGAGTAAGTTGATTTTTGTTGCAGTTTTACATCATCATTGTCACTTTTTGTTTTTTTGGGTTCTACTGAAATCTAATTTCCCATTGCCCTGTTGTAAGACAGCTAGTATTCTGAAAGTGTGAGAACTAATAATTTGACAGTCATGACAAGTAGTTAATTTTTTGAGTTATTGGTATTGCTTCTTAGTTTATAAAAGAGCAGAAATAATTTGCCTAGAATCATCAAGTTTTTTACACCTCATAATTGTGTTTATTTTACATGAGACTGGCTATCCCGTGAGTGGATTTATCAGTCAATATTTGACCCATGTATGTTCTGGTCAGACACTTTGAAGCTTGTTGTCTTTTCTCCTCCCTTTATGAGACTATTCATCATTTCCAACTTTCTCCTCTTCAGGTTTATTTATCCCTTCCGCTTGCTCCCTTAATTTTACTGAAACATATTGCTTAGAAATATTTGTGTTAAAATGACTGCTTGTGTTTACACTCAAACACCTTCTGTGTTTACGAGCATTCATGAATCTATAACTATGCCTCTTCTTTTAGTCTTTTGTATGTAGCAGCTATCCATGGTATTCTTGTCTATGCATTCTTGACCTTTTATTGTGTTCCTGCAGGATTTCTTTGAAGACGTGGCTCCACTGCTCAGCATGCAGTTAAACAATACAACATTAGAAGGGCTTTTTCAAGTATTTGAGTCATATGTGAACTTGCTAATAAATGCTTTGCCTGGATCCATAGAAGATGATGGAGAAGGATCTGGGAATAAAATCGTTAGAATGGCTGATACTGAGTCCCAACAAATAGCTTTATTAGCCAATGCTTCACTATTAGCTGATGAACTCCTTCCACGTGCTGCCATGAAGCTTGCTCCATCTTATCAGGCAAGTGCTAAGGATGATACACGGAGGAGAGCTTCTGAAAGGCAGAGCCGGCTTCCTGAACAGAGAGAATGGAAAAAGCGGCTGCAACGTTCTGTAGACAGATTGCGTGACAGTTTCTGTAGACAACATGCTCTTGATCTTATTTTCACAGAAGATGGCGACACTCATTTGAGTGCTGAACTGTATATCAGCTTGGATGGATATGTAGATGAGCCTGATTGGTCTCCATCTCCAATCTTTCAGGTAATTCTCAAATTCACATAGCTTCTGTAAATCTCCCTGCAACAGAACGTATAATGCATTTATTTTTTTCTTTTGAAAGTATGGAAAACATTTCATTAATATCTCATAAGAAACAGTCTACAAAGCAGAAGTCGGCAAGGAGTCGACTTTTAGATCATTTTACAGGTTCGGAAAAGATTTGTAGATTGGGTGAAGCCATTGTATAATTCATTAATTAATGCTCTTGATCATTCAGAATATGAAGAGTTAATTTCTTAGTATCTTGGTTACTTTTCTCCTTAAAGATCCATCTCATCAAAGATACACATGTTGAAGACAAAGCAGGCATTATGCAATCTACAGATCTCCTTTTCTTTGAATGATTTGAGAAGGTAAATTGCAGTAGTTTTACATTTTCTTTGGTTTTTTCTTTTTGAGGATACATGATGATGTAATATTTTTAGGATAAGGAGTGGCCAAAAATGTCAACTTTTCAGATGCCACATCTCTTTAACATTTTATGTAACATTTAAGACTGGAAGAGTGACAACAAGAAGGCAAAAAAGTTACACAAACCTATATGACAAGAAGAATCTGCATTCTGCAACCATGAAAAGAACCCCCTATTCTTGGACATCTGATGAAAATAAGCATCACTGTATCAGTTTCTCTGATTGCATAGCACGACATTGAAGAATGCCCATTATGTAATTTGTTTGTTTAATCATTTGCAGTATCATTTTTTATGCTTGGATTGTATCTATTTATTTCCATTCTAGTTATAATTTGCATAATCGTATCACCTTATACGCTGATAACAGTGCTCTATCCGTGTTTGTGGTGTATGTGGGGGAACCACATCAGAGGTCAATGGTTTTTGAAGAAGTTTTTTTATTCTTTCTCATGGAGTTTCTTGGATGATGCCCATAACCAAGTTAGGATGCTAGACCAGTTGACTAATGAATCAAGACCCTCACAAAATGTCCGGCTCTGTCGTGGTTGGGACCTTAGATTTCCACAAGATATCCTCCACAATTTTAGATGTTTAACGCATAAATTCATGGTTTCAAAAAAATTGTCTTCATATGCAGCTAAATTACACTATTTGGCCATATGCTGGAAATCACAATGAGGCTTATTCAACTCTAATCAAAACATTTATAAATTTTGGATGAGTTGTAGTTTCACAACCCAAAACTTTACTGGTATGAAAATAGATACATATAGAAAAGTCAGAGAATTGGAAAGAATGAACCTAGCCTAACTCTTATTCTTTTCTCTGATGTTTGAACAAAATGCCAACATATCTAACATCTACTGCTTGAACCTTTTTACATTCCTTTTAGAAACTGCTGCTTTGGACTTTCTTTGATTCAGATCCCTTTCTCTGATAAGTTGTGTAAGGTGATCTGAGAGAAACCTTTGCTTTTACCATAGCTTTAAAGTCCAATGACTCTTGATTTGACCCGACATTGGTTGGTCCTTGACTTGGCCAAGTCATGACAATTTCATATTTTATATAAAATATGTAAACATATGTATATAGCATGATTGATATATATTGTATTACTAATATATCATATGCATAAATGTATATGAAGTAATAATGTAATATTTTTATATGTTTATTACATATTATATTATATATATGTAATAATACTATATAATATATATATACACATTATATATATATATATAGAGAGAGAGAGAGAGATTACATTCTATATATAAATTATATGTATTGTACATGACACATAATATACATGTATGTGTTCAAGGATACACACACACATATATCTGTGGTTGTGTGGGTGGGGGGTTAATGTTTGCTACTCTCATGGGTAACCCCTAGTAAAAAACTGTAGTAATTTTTAATTTTTAATATTTTTTACACATCTAACCCTCCAGATCTGTCACACGGACTCGGCTAGGGAGGCGCTGCACCCGAGTCGACACGCCACGACACGGGTGTGGCTTCGGACACGGCTCGGACTCGGTCAACGCCGAATTGGACTCGATCAAAGAGTCGAGGCCGAGTCCGTCCTTGTTTTGGACTCGGTCAACGTTGACCGAGTCCAAAAATGTCTATTTGTATGGTGAAAAAACTATTTTTTTTTTTTTTTTATATTTTGTATTTAAAAAAATATATAAAAAAGACTGTATATATATATAAGACATTCGGATCATTGCATCATTTTCATATGCATTCATAATTTTTATAAACAATAAGTTAAATCACATTTGAGCATTCCAACGTGAAACACACGCACATACCTTATAAGTAATTTAGTTAGATATTCATGATGAATCATGATACATATGTGTGATATATTTACTCAGACAATCATTTGCAATGAAACTATTAGGCATAATGTATCATTCACCTAATAAGTAAAAACTAGTCATTTGTAGGCGTGATGTGTCATTCGCACATACGCTAACATAAGCGTCACAATCATAACTTCATATTAAGATCTAAAATCAATAAGGATCTGATTATCATATCTGAGTTCAATATATAATCATGCTATAATAGAAAAGCCAAATCTATAGATTCATAATTGACTATCTCAATCAACTCAGAAGATCATCACAATTCATCATAACATTTCATTTATTCATAATAAAGATTTACAAAATCTACGCCGGATTACCTGGTCTGGGAAATGCACAACCTCACAAGGAGTTACCGCCCTAGACGGATGGTCTGCTTGGTCTTGGACAATACACTTCCTCACAGGAATATACCGTCTTCGCGGGCTACCCGCTCTTGAACAATGCACTTCCTCATAGAGACTTACTGCTCTAGCCGGATCACCTGATCTGGTCATGCACACCCTCACAGAGAATCCTTTGGGAACAGTTCCTCAACGGGTACCATATTCAGTGAAAACTATTGTGATACACGCATCAATACAATTGACCACTCTCAGGGTCGATAGCCATCAACACAGGCATAAGCATGTATATAATCAAAGCATCACACCATACATCACTTCATATGACATTAAAATTATAAAATCACACATTTAACCAATAAGGCTTCATGAACCAAAGTTTACTATTGAACTTAAACATTTATCGCATGCATTCATAATTTCATTTCACGTGGCATTTAAATCATATCATACATAAGCATATTATTCTACGCATCATATCATCGCCACAAAGAACATTTCCCTTCGTAAATTGAACCTCAAAGCATGTGTAATCAAAACATGAGTTCTATGATGCATACGTGAACATGCACATTTCATAACACGAAGCAACTAAACCTCAATATACATAACTCCTACGTAGTTCGAGATTTGTACACACGATAAAAGTCATATGCATTTTTCACCACATGAATCGATATATCACCTTAGATATAATTGTGTAAGGGTTAGTCAAAATCTCATTGACCATCCTACCGTACATCATACGCATATATTTCTCAAGCAAACAAGACATACAAGTTCAAAACAATTTATAACATTCGCATGCTTTCTTCTATACAAGAATAAATGAGTCCATCATATGATAAAACAATATATATAACATTCACAGTATGCATCGAACACGACTTATACATATTCATAGTAGTTATATGTGCACCATGTATCAAATTCATACAAACACACAAAGCAACATAGTATGCGCAAACCAAAGTATGATGACACACATTGCGTACATATTATACATTCATAAGTGCACAAGCATTCAAACCCACACACAGGTGTACCTACAACAAACACACTCCATATTCCGCTAACTACAATAATGACAAGCATGATCTCCGAACTACAATCACAAGAGTCCTAAATATTCACAACTAAGTGAAGTCTGTGAGCATAACTTGTATTTGTAATTCATTTAGATATTCAGTGCAACATACACAATTAGTGCCTTAACATGCTCTCTATAAGTTCAGTTAAGGTATCTTACCTTAATAATGTGAAGAACAATGAATCAAAACTCAAAAGACCGAGGAGTTTCGAAGTCTGCAAAGACCGCTACCCAAGCAATACAACGAACCCTTCTTGTGCGATCGCATATGCCAAAAACTCAAAAAATGCCAATTATAACAAGATTAACCAAAAATAGCAAATTACCCAATAAATCATTACCAAGAGCCAAATAACACACAAATACACTCCAATAATTTACCAACTCTATCAAAAATATATTTAAATATAATATATATATATAAATAGTGACTTATAGCCCAAAATAGTTCTATAAATGCAAATTATACCTTGATTGGCTTCAATGAATAAATGAATATGTAATAAATAAATAAATGAAATAAAAAAGCCAGAAACACATTTCTAATTTGGAGATAAAAAAATAAGTTATTTATTTATTAATAATCCTTAAAAATTACGGGTTTTGAAGGGGTATGAGTTGGGGTCGTTACAGGTTTGGTATCAGAGCCACCACAAAGACTTACGCTTTTATCATATTTTTAGTGTTAAATTTTTTATTTTTGGTATGTGAGCTCTGTCCGGAAGCATCAGCAAGTCGTGCCTCGTACTCCAGAGCAGTCTTCTTCACTGGTAAGGCTATTTAATATTTTTATTCAAAGCATGTGAACTCTGTATGATTGATTGCAATCATAGTTTAAATTTTCATTTGGTGTGAATTTAAAAGTCTTAGTGTGAATGGTTTTTATCATGAAATCTCTCTACTTCTGCCAATTGGCGGGAGCACCAGTGGAAGACGAAGCACCCCTGCGTGAATACATCTACGTAAGAGGGAAAATACGTGTCCAGGAACTCCTTCTGGAATACCTCCCAGGGAATCACGTCCATATCGGCTAACTTCACCCTTCGCAGGGTGTCCTACCACTTTTTGGCATCGCCCTTCAGACGGTACGTGCCAGAAGGTGTTTTCCTGTCCTCGGGGACATGTATGACATCAAACGCTCTCTCAATCTTCTCGACCCAGCTCTCGGCTGCCTCTGGGTCGGCCTTGCCTGCAAAAGTTGGCGGGTCTAACTTGAAGAACCTTTCGAAGGAAACACCGCCCACATTCGAAACAACGTCAACAGGAGGGTCACAGGCAGTTGCCTGCACAGCCTGCGCCGTTTTCATGGCCTATGCCGCCTGCAGTGCCTGAGCCGTCTGCGTTGCCTGAGCCGTCATGGTCTCGGTCAGGGTGTGAATGACTTTCATCATGAAATCTCTCTGCTCCTGCCAATTGGCGGGAGCACCAGTGGAAGACGAAGCACCCTTGCGTAAATACAACATCTGCTACACACATATTTATCGCACAAAGTTAGACCCTTACCGATCCTATCCCCTTGGGGTTGATCACGAACAATTCATACAATCACACTAAGACTTTTAAATTCACACCAAATGAAAATTTAAACTATGATTGCAACAAATCATACAAAGTTCACATGCTTTGAATAAAAATATTAAATAGCCTTACCAGTGAAGAAGACTGCTCTGGAGTAAGAGGCACGACTTGCTGATGCTTCCGGACAGGGCTCACATACCAAAAATAAAAAATTTAACACTAAAAAGATGATTAAAGTGTAAGTCTTTGTGGTAGCTCTGATACCAAACCTGGAACGACCCCAACTCATACCCCTTGAAAATACCATTTTTTTTTTAAGTTGCGAAAATATTCCCAAAGATCCAGGGCATTTACAGTTCTATTCACAATTGGATAACCACACACCACAGTAGAGCTTACACTTATCATCTATACCAAACCAAACCACATTATTCATTTATTTGAAAGAAAGAATGTTTAAGTAATAATTGTAAAAGACATATCAGAGTTATTTAAACGACATAAAAGTAAATAATAAAAAAAAAACTGAGCCACGCTGTCCCTCTGTGAACCGTCTAGCAAGAATGTAATACTCGTAACTCTCCCAAGAGCCAGTCACTTCACTGATCGCCTGCGGCTGCGAAAAACCATAGAAGTAGGGTGTCAAAACCGAAATCCTGAGCAGAGGTTCCTCTAATGAAACAAATGAGCTAAAAAACATAGATAAGATTTCATGCAAAAATTTAGAAGAACGCAATTATGATAATTTCATAATTCAATTAAGCATTTATGCAACAATGAGCATTTATTAAGCATGAGGGAACATTTAAGCAATAACAATGATCACAATTTAAGTAAGACATTTAACAGACATTAGAGATTAAACATCATGCACCAACCAACATGTAACAATTAAGGGAACAGATAACATATGCATGACAGGAATATACATGATTTACGTGCAATGCTTGAACACATCATTATATTTCATTAAAGTTTTATTTTTTCATATGCATGCCCTATTAAATGCATATAATTTAAGTTTCTTTTTTTAATTACCATTGCCCGCGGGTACACCAAACGAGTAAAATCTCCGATGTCAAGTTAGGTTCTCAGGGTAGCTTTGGTTCCAAACTTAGCCCTCAACCGAAACAACCTTCGAAACATTAGACCACCTATCTAATGTCGAGAACACCCCACAACCACAAGTGTCATTTCGTTGGTATACCAAAACAACAACTGTGCACACCATTCCCAGGTAAAGTGGCAAACTCTCCCTAAAACTGAGGCCAGGAGAAAAAACCTCAATATCGGGTTCAGGAGACAAAAGTAAAGCCCACGGAGTTTTTGTATCCTCACAGTCTCTCCAAGACCGAATCTCTAAGATCTCCATTATCCAGATGGGAGATCCCAGAACGTATATTACACAGTTGTTAATTATTATTATTTTATTAAGAGCCAATTATTGAGTTTTACAATTCAACATACAAAAACAAAGGCAAAAACTCGCATCTACCCTTGCAAGAACCATCACGGGACTCCCGCCCGTGGAAAACACAGAGAACAGTGCAATTCAGAGTAAAATATTTATGTGATTTTTGTGATGCATTCAAAATTAATAACGGAGCAACCCACAGCCCGAGGCCACCCAATCCTAGATCATTCATTTCAATCATCTATGCACCATATGCAAAAACCATAACAATGTGCAATATACGCAATGATATTAACACAATTCCACATGCACGATCTTTCATACAAATTTATGAATGTGCATGATCTTCCATGCTCATATGCATGTGTTCACCATCCCAGGTGCAAGTACTTCCTTTCACATTTATATGACAGATCTTTTAATATCAAAATTGCCAATTATCAAGCTAAGCACATAGTTGGGTTGAGCACATACTGTGGTATTCTTACATTGTAGAAACTGCACAAATTCATATATGTGTTAAGATGCAGAAAATGCACAGATTCAGAGTTTTGACATGGACCTTAACAAATAAAAATGTAATTTCTATCATGGATCCTCACAGAAATTTAATTTCTATTAACAAACTTATTACCTATGATCATTCAGCCATTGTATTTAACAATTCAGAAAGTATGCAGCTTAATCGACACATATTAACATTGAACTAACACCCTGTATATCCTGGACATGTTTATACACTGTCATGTGAAAGCCCAAAATTTCTTTGCGTATGCTATGGCTTGAGTGTGAACATTTCAGAACATAGGGTAGTATAACCGTGGAATCATACTCCGAACATGGAATAGTTTTAGTATTCAACTATCAAAATCAGCGATCTTTTAACAGGGAATAATTCAAAATATACTTGACGCCTTTTGTTCAGCCACTCTAAGGTAAAAAATCAAGAAACTATTATTAGATAGTAAAAATGTGTGGTATAGTATGGATGTAGTATCCCGCATTGGATTGCCACTAGCCCATGAACCATTCAGCAGGAAACTAGATAGGTAGTAGATACTGTAACCCCGCTTCAGTCGATCTAATGGGTGTCCCAATGTATTTAGGTGGAACCACACATGACTGCTCTCATGGCGGAGTTTGATATATTACCGATAGTACAAGCTACAAAAGTTGAACATTACAGTGGCAATACAAATTAAGCAACATATGTTCAAAGATCAAAAGATGCAGTCCCAGTTGAAAAAGATGAATTTTATCAATGGATAACAAGAAACAAGGATTTCCCAAGTCTAAGATATGTAACTAAACTGTTTTATTTCCCTATACATGATCAACAAGCTCAAGTTTAGACAGCAAGCTGGAAATTTCAAAACCATGAGACCTCTAGTTGCTATCTCGAACATCAAACACTATTATAACGAGAAAGTCGTGTGAGGGTTCCTAAGCATGATTGATGGTGGAAAAGCAATAAATAAAGCATATTCAAAAGTATACATTAATGAAGTACTGCTGTTGCAGGTAGAAACACACTGGCTTTAAAAATATAGAATCTTGTCAAGCTTCAGTTTGAGAAAAAACCATCAAACTTATACAAAATTTGAAGTTTGTTGTATCATATAAATACAACAGTATAATTCTAGAACCATCTATGAGATTAAAAATACTAGATGAGGTTATATAGTTTAGTCTATATGTATATTAATGCCCACAGTTTAGGTTATATATAAAAAAACCACCACCACAACAACAACAACAACAACAACAACAACAACTACGCCTTCATCCCAAAACAATTGAGGTCAGCGATATGAACCAAAAAAGAAAATCATTCTGGGTCTTCCACATGAATCCTTCTCCTCCAATCATTTCTATCCTATGCCATGTCCTTGGTGAGGTTCAAAGCATTCATATCCTTTCCTACCACCTCCATCCATGTCTTCCTAGGCCTACCCCGACCTCTTTTAACTAATATATTTTCCCATTTCTCCATCCTTCTAACTGGAGCATCATTAGGCCTTCGCCGAATATGTCCAAACCACCGTAAACGAGTCTCTCTCATCTTATTTTCAATGGGTGCAACACCTACCTTCTTACGTGTCTCCTCGTTCCGAATCTTATCTTTTATTGTATTTCCACACATCCATCTCTGCATACGCATCTCAGCTACACTCATTTTTTGAATATGATGTCTCTTGGCAGCCCAACATTCCGTACCATATAGTAAAGCGGGCCTAATAGTCGTCCTATAAAACTTTCCCTTCAACCGCAATGACATTCTACGATCGCACAACACTCCAGTTGCACTTTTCCATTTCATTCACCCAATCTTTATCCTATGATTTACATCTCCATCAATTTCTCCATACTTTTGAATGATAGATCCCAAATATTTGAAACAATCATCCACCGATATTTCTTGCTCACCAAGCTTTACTACACTCCCATCATTACTTCGTTGCTTACTAAACCGACATTCCATGTATTCTGTCTTACTCTTACTCAACTTAAAACCTCTTGCTTCCAATGTCTGTCTCCATAATTCTAACTTAGCATTAACCCCAACTCTAGACTCATCAATCAAAACAATATTATCAGCAAACAACATACACCACGACACATTTTCTTGAATTGATCTCTTTAGCTTATCCATCACTATAACAAATAGGAGAGGGCTTAGAGCAGATCCTTGATGTAACCCTACCGTTATAGGAAAATTGGTTGTCACCCCTCCACAAGTGCAGACATTGGTTACTACTCCTTCATACATATCCTTAATTATACTAATGTACTTGAGAGAAACACCTTTCTTCATCATTGTCCACCAGAGATCGTCCCTAGGTACTCTATCGTATGCCTTCTCCAAATCAATAAAAACCATATGCAAATCTTTTTTCCTCTCTCTATTTCTCTCAATAAGTTGTCTAAGAAGATGCATAGCTTCTATAGTTGATCTTCCACCATAGGGATATGACCCCATTTAAAACAAAATTCCATAACTACATCTAATTAAACCTCTTTTGGTGTCGTTTCACACATAAGAGCACGAATATGCATAAAAATTTTTATAGTTTCAATACCGATCTCCCCAAAACCGATATGTGTTAAATGAGAAAACAAAAACTTTGTACATGGCACGCTTGTTGAACCCAGATTCTACCCTTTTATTTTTAACTCACTCGAATGGGCTGAGCAGTTTCTTATATGATACTTGAGACAAGCACTCCACTGAACCATAGAAAAACCCATAGTAGAATAAAAAATTTCAAACAAAAACTTTTCCAACAGCAACACAGTGCATGCTTGACATCGATACATATGCAAAAACACATAAACCCTACATCAGTACTCACGCAAGACACAGAGAACCCCCTGTAATCCGAAAACAAAAATTTCTCTTTTTTTTTTCTGTAGCGTCAGCCACAAAGAAAACCACGACCAAGAAACTCGATTTGGGTTTCCTTGGTAGTCTAAATCATGCAAGAAAACCCCACCCATAATCAATACATTACTCAAATCACAAGAGGGAACCCGTACCTCAGATCGGCAATCAGAGACTGCTGTCGCGAAAGGAGGGTCGACCGACACTGGTGCTACTACTGCCGCGCGCGAAAATGAGGGAGAAGAGAACGAGAGTCAGAGGGTGTGAAGTAGAGGGAGACGAGAGCAGAGGTGGGGAGGAAGAGCACGGGAGGCCCTTTGTAGAAAGGGGGTCTCCCGAAAAGGAAGGAGTTTACCTTCCATCTTCCGGCGGCCGCTTACACCCCCTCCCCCCTTTTGCGATTTTGGGGTTTTCTTCTGTGTTAGGGTTCATTCAGAACCCTAACTCTTTATTTTTATCGGGCAACCCGTATCAGGTTGCCTTTGAGTTTTTATCTCTTTTTTTTCATTTGTTTCACAGGGCACGGTCCGGGTCTAAGACCGAGGTCCAGGTCCAACCGGGGTTTTGGGCCCGCACCACCCATGCGATATGGATCCATGGGTTGGATCCGAATGGATCCCTTAATATAATTACGTCCATTTATATATATATATATATTTTCCACTTATTTTCTTTTTCTTAAATGTATATATAAGATATTATACTTAAATAAGTAAATATCTTGGATCCAGAATGTGGATCCTAGGCTTATTTACGTATTTTATCTACAAAAAAAATTCTAATTAATTCCCCAAAAAATGCGGTTATTACACTACTATAGTCTCTTGTCCCCATTATGGGACAAATTATCTATTCTCAAACCTAAATGGGAAGGTTGGACAATAAAAATAAGGCAAAAACTAATTGAGAAGGAGAATCTTTTCTTGTTTGTGCTTAGGCCTGAGTTTGAGCAAGTGAGATCCTCTCTTCTCCATAAAACCACCTCGCCTCTTATTAGTGAGACACTTGTCGAAGTATGCCATGAGGAAAAAAGACTCGACATGAACAAGGCAAGTGAAGAAGTTCTTGCTCTGTCAAGACCTGACAATAATGTGAGGTCATGTAGCCCTCTTCATTTCGAGAAAAGGTATAATGGAGGTGGAAGGAAGATTATTTGCCACCATTGCAATGAATCGAGGCACATGAAACCAGAATGCTCTAAACTCAAACAAAAGGTGATCTCGATGAGTGAAAACACTTCCAAAAAAGAGGAAACAAGCAAAAGAGGAAGCGATGTTAAGGACTTGTCAATCACTTAATTGGTGGAGGCTCTTCAACATCCAAAGGCCACTCTATCTACTTTCAATGTCACTGTGTCAATCTTCTTCCCCTCTTGGATCTTGGATTCAGAAGCCTCGTTTTCCATGACACCAAATGAGTCTACTTTATGATTGTACAAATTCATATTTCTCATGTGTTTCTACCGTCGATGAAACCTCTTTAAATGTCAAAAGTATAAGAAATTTAAAGATTTTTTTAAAGAATTCAATTTTTTTGGTGTCAAATGTTACTCATTCCAAAACTAAACTTAAATCTTTTCTCGGTTTCTCAAATGTCGGATTATGGGTGTGAGGTCTTCTCATATAAGGCTTGTTGGGTGCAGATAGGGAAGCTGATTGGGCAAGACCATAGAAGGAGATCTCTAGATTCTCTACTATATGGACTTTCTTGATCTCCCAAAAGAATCTTTTTGTAACTATGCCCAATAAATAGACTTAGTTCTTTGGCATAAAAGATTAGGTTACCCAAGTATCTCCAAATTGTCACTTTTTCCTTTTTTGCAAAAATATTATAAGGCAAAATATTTTGTTTGCAATGATTGTATACTTGAAAAAATGAAGATGCTTCCTTTTGGATCTAGAACTTTTGTGTCAAATGAACCTTTTGAATTGGTGCATTCGGATGTGTGGTGACGGATTTTTGTTACGTCAAAAGGAGGCAAAAAGAGGATTCTTGTATTATGTTACTTTTATAGATGATTATAGTACATATACTCTATGTAATCAAAAGTGCTAGGCGGTGGACCCCTAAGAATCCTAGGCGGGACTAGGCGGATTAGTCGGTACCTTGATTAAGAAATAAAAATATATAAAAAATATGCAAATGAATTGCTAAAATTAGTAACAAACATGTATGCAACATAAAAACTATCAACAATAAGCAATAAACCAAAAAACACATGTCGAACATTACAAAACCTGCCCAAATATTAAAAATAATTGAATAAGCAAAGCAAACAACTATCAACAAATGCCAAATAATTTTAAAATAATATAAATTCTTAAAATAAAGTACTAAAACTAACAACAAAGATGTATCCAACATAAAATTAATCAACGACAAATGTACAAAGCATAAGGTATTGCTACCATCAAGCGTAGTAAACATGTTATATTTACAAAACTTGTCCAAATATTATTAAGACTAAGAACAAAGATGTATCCAACATAAAATTAATGAACAAATGCACAAAGTACAAAATTCCACTATCGTGAAGCATAGCCGCATAATAAATCTGTTATATTACAAAACCTGACAAAAAATTAAGACACATGTACATATAAACAAACACACATAATAATTCAATGTCACATCTACATATACAAACACATAACAAATTAATTAAAAAAAAACAAAAAATGCACATAACAAGTTGCAAGGTACCAATTTTCCCACCTAGGCAAGGACCGACTAGGCGCCCAGTCAGTGCTTAGGCAAGAAAATTAGTACCCATGAAGGGGGAAAACTAGGAATCCGACCGATTCCTAGTTTTTCCTTCGACTAGCCAGACTAGACGCCTTTGACTACATAGGATATACTTGGATTTACTTAGATTCAAATCCAATGCTTTTGCATGTTTTAAAGATTTTCATAATTTAGTTAAAAATCAATTCAAAACCTTTCGCTCTGATTTAGGGGGAAAATGTCTTTCAAATGAATTTCATACTTATTTGAAGACTCATGGGATTATACATCAAAAATCTTGTGCTAGAACACCTCAACAAAATGGAATTGCCGAAAGAAAACATCTGTCGTATTGTTGAAACTACTAGAACTTTGCTTATTTCAAAGGGATTTCCAATTTTTTTTTGGGCTGAAGCTAGTCTTACCATGATATATTTAATAAATAAAATGCCTTCACCAAATTAATAACTTTTTAAAATTAGTTTGGATTTGAAAAGATTAAGGGTGTTCAGATGCAAGTGTTTTGTACTTATTGAAAAACATGACAAACTCTCTTAATGCCATAAAGTGTATTTGTTGGATATGTTGATAACCAAAAAGGCTATAAATGCTACAATTTGAAAAATGATAAGCTCTATGTTTCTAGGAATGTTACATTTCTTAAAAGAGAAAAAAGATTTGATGTTCAAAAATCCAAGGAAGATCTTGGGTATGCTTTCTTGTTTGATTTATTACCTAAATATAATGCTAAGGTTGTGGATTATGATACTAGTGAGAATGTTGGTGATAATGCTTCTAATGATATTGATGATAATCTAGAACCTATTCATGAGTCAAATGTTGATAAAGAACCTACTTGAGAACTTCAATGTTACTCTCGATGTGATAGTGGGGATCATCCATGTGCTTTTGATAAATATAACTAATTCCTTGAGATAAAAGAACCTAGTGTTAATAGATCTGAACGGATCTCTAGACCCTCAAATGGGTTAGTCTCCTATGAGTATTTTTCACCCAATTTTAGATCTTGTCTTATAGTTATACATTCATGTAATGAACATTCAAATTATAGGAAGACCATAAAAGAATGAGTTGAAGCTATGAACTTAGAACTAGACATAAAGCTAATACTTGAAAAATTCAACCACTACCAAAGGAAAAGAAGGCTATACGATGTAGGTCGGTATTTAAAGTAAATATCGAAAGTGATGGATCATTAGAAAAATACAAAGCTAGGCTAGTTATAAAATGATATTCCTAAGAATATTGTATAGATTACGAAAAAAAACCTTTGCTCTAGTTGCCTCTATGACTAATGTTAGGACTCTCATTGCAATAATGTCTATTGAGAATTTACCTATATACCAATTAGATGTTAAAAATGTCTTTCTAAATAGAAATTTGAATGAAGAAGTTTACATGGATCTTTCTCTCGGTTTGAACATTGAGAAGGGTATAGTTCTTCGTCTTCGCAAAACCTTGTATGGGCTTAAACAAGCCCCAAGGCATGGTATGATAGGTTTAATAGAACTATGTTGGATTTTGGTTGTAGTTCATGTTATACTGACACTGCTTTTTTTGTAAGTCCCATATGTTTTACTTTTGTTATACTACTATATGTCGATGATATGATCATCATTGAGAGTGATAAGAAAGCGGTTGAAGAAATCAAATTTATACTTAAAGAGACTTTTGCTATGACTGATCTCATTTTTTTGAGATATTTCTTAGGTATTGAAGTAGCTTATTCACCAAGAGGATACATTTTGTCTCAAATGAGGTTTGCAACTGATATTGTTGCTCGCTCGAAAATCATAGATGATAAACATGCTTACACCAGAAGTCGTTAATGCCAAGATGAGAGCTGAAGATGAGATTCGATTGGATGATCCAACACCTTATCAACAACTTATTAGATCATTAACTTATTTGTCCATTACTTGATCATACATTGCACACGCAATGCATATTGCAAATTAATTTCAGCATGCACCAACCTTTGTGCACATGAATGTCGTGTTGCAAATAATCAGATATATAAAGAATTTTTATCCAAAGGGATTTTATTATCTTCATCCTCATCTTTAAATCTTATTGCTTATATTGATTCTGATTGGGGTGAAAATCCAAATAACTGATACTCAACTACTGGTCTCTATGTGTTCCTAGGTGATTATCTTATATCGTGACAATGTAAAAAACAACAGAAGATATCGTTATCTTCCACGAAAGTTGAATATAGAGATGATTACGACATCAACTGAGGTCATGTGGTTGCGGTCTCTACTTAGAGATATGGGAGTTGATGTTTCAGAACCTTCAAAGTTGTGTTGTAATAACAAGAATGCCATATACATTGCTAGCAATCGTACGTTTCATGAACGGACCAAGCACATCGAGATTGACTGCCTTTATGTTAAGGAAGAACACTTGAAAGGGACTATTGATTTGCCTTTTGTACCATAAGAGTATCAAATCACATATTTTTTCACTAAATCCCTCCCTTTACCACAATTTCTCTTAGCAAAATTTTGGTGATCTCACCGTAAGTTTGAGTTGTTAAAATGTAAAATGTAACATATCTAATATATATATAATAATAATATTATATTATATTATTATTATATATTTATATTTATTTTTCTTTTCTTTTCCTTTTTGTATTTTTATTTTTATCTAGTTCGTTTAGAACTAGATACCACATCCTAGTCAAGTTCCAACTAGGACTTGACTAAGGATATAGTCCTTGGACCTAGTCCAACGACTATATTTAGAGCCGTTGGACTAGGTCCAACGACTCTTAAGGAGAGCTCTAAAAGAGCTCTCCTTTACCACTCTCCCACTTGTATAAATAGGGGTGTTCCCCTTCCATTGTATTCATTACTTTTTAAGCATATCTTGTTAGAAATAAAGATTTATTATTTTTATTGTGTTCTTCCATTTATAACCTTTCATGGGTTGTGTTTGAGGTATTTCCAATAGATACTCTTTGAGAGTTTCTCGTGCTTTTGTGGAAGACCACCATTTCATTACATGGTATAAAAGCCTTAAAGACCTTAGATCTTGAAGAATTTTTGTCTTGTTTTTCGTGCCTCATTTGCAAAGGGTGTTTTATCCTCTTGTTTGTGACTCAAGAGACTTTTTTTAAAGAAGGAAAGCATTTGGAGGAAGCTTGGATATGAAATTTTGTGTTTGTACTCATTCTTCTCCTCTTATCTTTCTCTTTATCTCTTTTTTCTTCTCTAATCTATTATCTCTTTTTCTCACCCTTATAAAAGATGGATAACAATGATAAGATCACCATCATACCCATAAAATTAAATGACACCAACTATGTGATGTAGGCTTTAATCATAAAGCACCACATTTGGGGAAAAGGGTTGTGGGGTAAAGTGGATGGTTCCGATTCGGAACCGAAACTAATTCTCACAAAAATTGAGAATGACAAAGAAGTACCTCTCACATGAGAGAAGAATAAGGCGTTGACAACCTATGAGAAAAAATGGAAAGAGTGAAGGATAGGTCTCACCAAAATTATGTCATGACTAATTATTAGCATTGTCATTAAGAAATGCTCTAGCCTTGCTAAATTTGAGCATGCCGATAAAGCTTGAGAATATCTTAGAAATATGTATTCCCTTAAAGATATTGCACATGTGTGCAATTTGCACGACAAAGTCCGAACGATGACTCAAAAGGATAAAACTATTAGGGAATATTACAATGAGTTATCCAAATCTTCGGAGAAATTGACTCTTCTTGAGCCAAAATGACATTGTTCCGAAGATATCGAGATTCGCCAAAAGCAACTCAATATGAAACATTTTTATTAATTTATAAACGGTTTAAGACCGGATATTGAGTCGACCAAATCAACTCTTTTACATCGAGGAAAGGTTTCCTGTATCATTGATAATATAAAGGAACTGATTATGAAGAAAAAAAGACTTGGGAAGAATACTCCAAAACTTGAAGATGATTCCGTTTTAGCTGTGTCTAAACCGGGTAGCTATGTGTGTACTTATAGGCCACCTCATTTTGGTAGACAAAATGGTGATTTTAACAAAAGAAAAGTCATTTGCCACCATTGTCATGATCCGGGGCACTATAGGCCTCAATGTCCTAAGCTAAAAAGAAGAGGAGAGAAGAAAAGAAAGTTGCATCTGTCGCACCGAAATCAAAAGATCAAGATGCACTGGTATCTATGGTCCAATTAATGGAGATTCTTTAACTTTTTCTCAAAGGAGCATCCTCCTCAACTGAGGCCTCGACTGGAGCAGCTGTTTTATCATTCTACGATCTCGATAACTTTCCTTGTTTTCTTGACTCTGATGCTTCTTTTCATATAACCCAAAATGTTAATAGCTTATTCGAATGTCTTAAAAATAACTTAAGTGTGTCAAAAGTTCACGGTTTATGGTACATCTCTTAAATATAAGGAATAAGAAATTTTGAAAAACTTCATAAAACAAAGAAATTTTTTATCCCAGAAGTTAGATATATTTCTAAACTAAATTTAAACCTTTTGTTTGTTTCTCACATATCTGATTATGTGTGTAATATCTCCTCTTCTTATGGTTCTTGGGTCCATAATTGCCAGTCAGGGATTGGGGAAGGCCATAGAGAATGAGGACTCTATTACATGAATTTTTTGGAATTGCCTAAGAATGCTTTCTGTTATAATGTTCAGAAACTAGAGTTGGATTTGTGGCACAAAAGACTTGGTTATCCTAATATGTCTAAAATCCAATATTTTTCAAGTTTAGGAAAATTTCGTAATTCTGAAAGCTTTACTTGTAAAGATTGTATCCTTGGCAAAATGAAAAGATTATCGTTCAGAAACTAGAGTTGGATTTGTGGTACAAAAGACTTGGTTATCCTAATATGTCTAAAATCCAATATTTTTCAAGTTTAGGAAAATTTTGTAATTCTGAAAGCTTTACTTGTAAAGATTGTATCCTTGGCAAAATGAAAAGATTACCGTTTCATAATAGAACTTTTGTTTTTTCTAGACCACTTAAATTAATACATTCAGATGTTTGGGGTCCTGTACCAGTTATTTCAAAATGTGGATATGCATATTATGTAATTTTTGTGGATGACTTTTCTAGGCATACTTGGATTTACTTCTAAGCATAAATCTGACATTTTTTCACACTTTCAAACATTTCATAGAATGATTAAAAATAAATTGCAAAATGATATTTTTATTTTTTGCACTGATTTAGGGGGAGAATTTATGTTCAAAAAATTCAAACACTATCTCAACTTACATGGCATCACACATAAAAGATCTTGTCCACACACACCACAACCAAATGGTCTGGCTGAATGTAAACATCGACACATCATGGAAACCACTAGGACTTTATTAATATCAAATCAAGTTCCAAAAGGTTTTTTGGTAGAAGCTGCCCTAACTGCTACCTATCTTATTAATCGAATACCATCTTCTTTTTTGAAAAATATAAGTCCAATTGAAAAACTTGCTAACTTATCTCCTGATTATTCTAGACTAAGGGTCTTTGGATGCAAGTGTTTTGTTTTAACCAATAAGACTGACAAACTTTATCGCCAAGCAATTCCTTGTGCCTTCTTAGTGTAACGACCCCAACTCATACCCATGAAAAAGTGACAATTTTTTTTAAAAGTGCAAAAACATTCCCAGAAACCCGGGGCCTTTACAGTTACAACACATCCACAACCACAAGGGATCTTATACCCATCTTTCAAACCAAACCAAACTTTATTTATTAAAGCTCATAGAGTGACGTAAGTAAATAAAATATAAATAAAGCAGAAAGAACACACTGTCCAAAGAAAAGTTTGCCAAGAAGTCACATAGCCCTCGTAGCTCATCGCAAAGCAAATCCTTTCACTGTGCCTCAAAAAATGTAAAAAACACAAAAATAGGGGTGTCAAAATCCAAAGAATTATGTATACGAATCCCTCTAATTGAAAAACGTGTTAACTTATCTCCTGATTATTCTAGACTAAGGGTCTTTGGGTGCAAGTGTTTTGTTTTAACCAATAAGAATGACAAACTTTCTCGCCAAGCAAATCCCTGTGCCTTCTTAGTGTAACGACCCCAACTCATACCCGTGAAAAAGTGGTAATTTTTTTTTTAAAGTGCAAAAACATTCCCAGAAACCCCGGGCCTTTACAGTTACAACACATCCACAACCACAACCACAAGGGATCTTATACCCATCTTCCAAACCAAACCAAACTTTATTTATTAAAGCTCATAGAGTGACGTAAGTAAATAAAATATAAATAAAGCAGAAAGAAGAGCACGTTGTCCAAAGAAAAGTTTGGCAAGAAGTCACATAGCCCTCGTAGCTCATCGCAAAGCAAATCCTTTCACTGTGCCTCAAAAAATGTAAAAAACACAAAAATATGGGTGTCAAAATCCAAAGAATTCTATATACGAATTCCTCTAATTGAAAAACTTGTTAACTTATCTCCTGATTATTCTAGACTAAGGGTCTTTGGATGCAAGTGTTTTGTTTTAACCAATAAGAATGACAAACTTTCTCGCCAAGCAAATCCCTGTGCCTTCTTAGTGTAACGACCCCAACTCATACTCGTGAAAAAGTGGTAATTTTTTTTTAAAGTGCAAAAACATTCCCAGAAACCCGGGGCCTTTACAGTTACAAAACATCCACAACCACAAGGGATCTTATACCCATCTTCCAAACCAAACCAAACTTTATTTATTAAAGCGCATAGAGTCTGAGACGTAAGCAAATAAAATATAAATAAAGCTGAAAGAAGAGCCACACTGTCCAAAGAAAAGTTTGCCAATAAGTCACATAGCCCTCGTAGCACATCGCAAAACAACTTCTGGAGTGTCGACTTTCTTATCATCAGTAATGCCAGACCTGAAAACAATATCAAAAGCAAATTTAGTCTGAGATAATAAATATCCTCTAGGAGAATAAACAACTTCAATGCCTAAAAAATATCTCAACAAGCCTAAATCAGTCATTTCAAAATGAGATTTAAGAAGTGTTTTGATCGTTTCCACTCCCTGTTTATCGCTTCCGGTGATGATCATATCATCCACGTAGAGAAGAAGCACAATGATCCTTGCATCAGAATTCTTAATAAACAAAGCAGTGTCAGTTAAACAGAATTGAAAACCAATATCAATCATAACACGCCTAAACCTATCATACCAAGCTTTCAGTGCTTGTTTAAGTCCATAAAGAGTTTTTTCTAAGCGAATGACTTTACTCTTAGGAATACTTAGACCAGGAGGGGGTTCCATGTAGACTTCTTCAACTAGCTTTCCATTTAAAAAGGCATTTTTGGCATCCATTTGAAAAATAAACTATTTTTTGATAGAAGCTAAGGCAATTAAGGTTCAAACAATTGTCATACGAGCCTCCGGAGCAAAGGTTTCTTCATAATCAATCCCATATTCTTGGGCATACCCTTTGGCTACTAATCGAGATTTATATCTTTCAAGAGTACCATCACTCTTGGTTTTAATTTTATAAACCCATCGACATCCTATAGTTTTCTTCCCTGGAGGAAGATCTTGAATAGTCCATGTAGAAGCCTTTTCAAGTGCATCTAATTCAACTTTCATGTTCTATCCATTTGATATCATTTTTTGCTTGAAAATATGTGGATGGTTCTTCATATGAGTGAATTAATGCAATAACTGCCCTATACGTGGGTGAGAATGACTCGTATGATACAAACTTTCCTAGAGGCCTCGAGACTCGGGATGATTGTCTAGTTGGAATGTTAGAATATTTTTCAAGTGCACATGGAGAATTAGACTCTTGTCGCCTGGAATATTGAATACTAGTATTCCTATGAACTTCTTCATTTTCAACATTATGATTAAGATCAATAATTCTTTGATCATCATCAAAGTTACAGTCAAGGTCATATTTATCAAATGTTGATGTTAGATCTAGCAAAAAGGAGTACTCAGTGACGTCTTTTAATTTTCTAAAATCAAAGAAGCTCTCCTTTTCAAGAAAGGAAACATTTCGAGACACATATAGTCTATTATTTTTGGAGTCAAAACATCTATAACCTTTCTGATTTTCAGCATATCCTAAAAAGGCACAGAGAATCGCACGAGGGGAAAGTTTATCATTTTTGTCAGTAAATATGAAACATTTGCACCCAAATATTTTTAGTCTAGAGTAGTCTGGAGAAATGTTCATAAGTTATTCAATGAGAGTGATATTTTGTAATGAAGAAGATGACATCCTATTAATGAGATAGGTGACAGTTAAGGCAACTTTTGCCCAAAAGTCTTTCGGGACTTGATTTGATTAATAAAGTCCTAGTGGTTTCTATAATATAACGATGTTTTCGTTCCGCCAGTCCATTTTGTTGATGTGTATAAGGACAAGATCTTTGATGTGTGATGCCATGCAATTTAAGATAATTTTGAAAATCTGTGGATAAAAACTCTCCCCCTGAATCTGTGCGAAAAATAACAATATCATTTTGAAACTTGTTTTTAACCATATTATGAAAAGTTTGAAAGTATGAAAATACTTCAGACTTATGTTTGAGAAAGTAAATCCACGTATGTCGGGAGAAATCATCGACAAAAATAACATAGTAAACAAATCCTCCTTTAGAAATTACTGGTGCAGGACCCCAAACATCCGAGTGTATTAATTCAAGTGGTCTTGAAGAAAAAAATGTTCTGTTCTGAAATGGTAATCTTTTCATTTTGCCGATAATACAATATTTACAATCAAATGATTCAGAGTTACAAAATTTTCCTAGATTTGGAAAATATTGGATTTTGGCTATATGTGGGTGACCAAGTCTCTTATGCCACAGTTCCAACTCTGTTTTCTAAATATTATAACAAAAACTTTCTTCGACATTTCCAAAAAGTTCATGTAATAGAGTCCTTCTCTATGGCTTTCCCTAATTAGCTTGCCTGACTGACGATCTTGTACCTAACAACCATGAGAAGAAAATGAAATATTACACCCATAATAAAAAATTTGAGATACAGATAAAAGAGTTAAATTTAATTTCGGAACATGTCTAATTTCTGGAATAGAAAATTTCTTTGTTTTATAATTTTTTTCAAAATTTCCTATTTCTTCTATTTCAAGAGAAGTCCCGTCAGCAGGAAAGACCTTTGACACACTTGTTTTATTTTTAACACTTTTGGATAGACTTTGATTATTTGGGGTCATATGAAAAGATGCACCCGAGTCAAGGAGCCAATAAATTTTACCTGGATCAGAAAAAGATGAGGCTGCTGCGCCGGTTGAAGCTTCAGATGAGGAAGAGGCACATTTGATGAGAGGTTGAAGAATCTCCATTAGTTGGGCTAGAGAAACTGGTGCATTCTGATCTTTAAGCTCCGATCCAGCAATTGCAACTCTTTTTTCTCTCAGCTCCTTAAGTTTGAGACATGACAGTGATGACAAATAACTTTCTTCTTATCATAGTCACCATTTTGTCGGTTAAAGTGAGGAGGCCTATATGATCGAACATGATTCCCTGGTCTAGACATGGCTAAAATAGAATCATCTTGAATTTTTGAAGAACCATTCCGGAGACGATTTTCTTCCATTGTTAACTCTTCAATAGTTTCAACAATAGAAGGAATTTTTCCTCGGTGAAGGAGGGCCGATTTAGTGGTTTCAAATTTCGGCCTTAATCCAATGATAAATTGGTAAAAATGTTCAGCATCGAGTTGTTTTTGACGAAGCTCGATATCTTCGGTATAATGCCACTTTGGTTCTAAAAGGGAAAGTTCTTCCCAAAGTTCGGACAACCTATTGTAATATTCACGAATAGTTTTGTCTCCTTGTGTTATCATTCAAACTTTTTCTTGGAGGTTGCACACGTGTGCAATATCTTTAAGAGAATACATATTCTTGATGTATTCCCATGCCTTATCGACATGATCAAATTTGGCAAGGCTTGAGCATTTTTTAATGTCAATGCTATTGATAAGCCATGACATTATCTTCGCATGAGATATTCTCCATTCTTTCTATTTCTTCTCGTATGAGGCAAGAGCCTTGATTTTCTCTTCTTCCGATAGAGAGACCTCTTTATCTCCCTCCTTTTTAGTAAGAGATAACTTAGGTTCCGAATGTGAACTATCCACAATCCCCCATAAGCCTTTTCCCCGTATATGGTGTTTCATGATTGAAGCTCATGTTACGTAGTTCGTATCACTTAGTTTCATAGGCATGATGGTGACTTTATCATTGTCATCCATTGATTACAAGGAGAGAAGGAATAGGGATAGAAGAGAAATGAAAAAGAAAGAAGAAAACACAATACAGCAAGATGTAAAATCTTCTTCAATGAAGTGATAAAACACTTCTCTTCAAGTGGCGAACACTTTTGCAAATGGGCACGGAAACCGAGACAGTTTTTCCTCAAGATCTAGTACTTTTGCGGCTTTGATACCATGAAATGAAATAGGCATCTTTGAAACACGAGCTTAGATTCAAAAGGAAAAGTATCATGAATGACACTAAAGCATAACCCTTAAAAAGGGTATAACTGGAAATAAAATAAAAATAAAAAGATATTCTTTATTGATATGAAAGCCCAATTGCTTAAGAAGCATTGGAATGAAATACAAGAGGGGCTGCACCCCTTTATATACACAACTGAAAGAGGAGGACTCAATAGAGCTGCTCTATTGCTAGTCAAGTCTGGACAGGACTTGACTAGCAACAGTCATTCTAGTTCAAACTGAACTAGATGACATAAAGACAAAAAAAATAAAAATAAAAAAAAAAGTTACAGAAAAGAAAGAAATGAAAAATATATTTATATATATATATATAATAATATAATAATATTATTATATATATATGTACAGTTTTACATTTTAAGTTTTAACATATCTAATATGCATAAGATTATGCATGATCAATGGTGATGATGATGATTGATGTGGTATTATGGCGGTGAACTAGTGACGTGATTAGGATGATATTATTTCGATGACATGCTGCTTTAGGGTTTGTTTTGGAATTTTGGATTTTTCTTTTTTTGCAAATTTGCCACATGGCATTAAGTCTTTTTGGGTTCGAATTTTAAATCTTTTATTATGTTTGGTTTGCAAGTTTAAGGGATATGGTAAAAATTGCATCAGATACGATTTTGACCCTATCCCCCCTGTATCCGGCCCTTATGATCCATATCCAATCCATATTCTAATAATCCATGCCATATCTGATCCGAATCCTTTCGGAGTGGGTAAGGCTTTAGAATGCCATATCCCTGTGACTTAGCTATGGACCCAAGGATGCCATTAACAGTGGGGTTTTGCTTACTTGCTTCATTCTAGCATCTTTATCTCATAATCTTTTTCCATTCCTGTATCCCCAAAAGAATCTTACAGTCCCTTGGTATGAAGCAAAAGCTGCTAGTGCATTTAGCAGCTGTTTGATTAGTTTCCAAACCTAGTGTTGCCTGCCTCAGTTATCATCATTGATATATTTGTTCCTTATAACTGAGAAAGTAGGCATGAAAGGTAATTACAAAATCTGAACGGGGTTTCCAAAATTGTTTTTCTCTAGAACCATGTAAAGGAGGATATGCTTACACATGATGTTGTGGAAACTTTGTGCTAAACCTTTGCCATTTGAGGTGATTTATGCTATAACACAACATATTAAACTTCAGAATATGAACTTATTAGTTCTATCTGTCCTTTGGAATAACACAGATGAATCTTCATTAGTGATGCCAGCCTGTGATCTGTTTGACCTTCTGTTCAACTTCGTAAATCCTTGCTTAGATCACAATCACAAAGGATGCTATGGAGTGACCTTCAAACTATCAGCACATCTGTTTTGATGAAACAATTTTTTTGGTTGAGATTGATGAAACAAATAAAAACACTGAGGAATCGACCGTCTTGTTTGCTACCACTAGAACAACAATTCAATTTCCAATTAACTTCTTTAAGCATATCTATGAGAAGTCTACAATACTATCTAAATTGAAATTTATTTGTGATGATTTTATTAAAGTAACTCTTAAAATTTAAGCAAATTCACAATTGTTTTTTCTGAATTTAGTTGGAAGAACACCCAGGCTAACCACCTTTTGATATCAAGGATCTGTCATAAACTTTGCTGGAAACTATATGCTTAAACTGTTTTTTATGGGGGTGTTTGTTTTACCCATTTTGGAGAGAATGAGTCACTTTGATATGAAAATGGCTCCTTTCTCCAGGTGAAACAAACACACCATTTTTGTGGGGAAATGGTCAAAGAGAAATAACTTTCTCTTTAACTGTATATTTTACATGAAAGTGAGATCATACCTTCCCCTCTTGGGAAGAGTTTTCCTGCCACGTTTTTCCATGGTGTGCATTTTTTTAATGAATGCAAAAGGCTACTTTTTGCACGTGAGCTCATTTTCTTGACTTTTTTTTCTCTAGCATGGAGCAACAGTTTCGCTTTCATAAATGCATATGTTCCTTTTTGCAAGTAGGGCCCACTTACTTTTTGTTTTTTCCACTCAACATGAGACAAACATGAAACCATGCAGTTCCTTATGAAAACTGTTTTACATGATTTTGCTATAATGTGCAACACAAATCAGATGAGATTTGTGTTTCTCTTTCTCACCTCTGCAACAAATGCCCCCTAACAGTTGTCCATTGTCTGTATAGTTTGGTTGGACAAGTCAGGAAAGCTAATTTTGTGCATAAAGTAAAGAAAATCAGAAAAACAGAAGGTTACCAATAAACACAGTGAACAGATACTCCAGATTACACTGTTTTAGATGCATTGCTAAAAGAGAATGCTTAGTTCATATGCCTCTGAGTAATCCTTTTCTTTCTTTTTCTCTTTGTGTGTGTGTTCAGGAACTTTATCTGAAGCTGAACAGGATGGCAAGTATAGCTGCAGATATGTTTGTTGGCAGGGAAAGATTTGCTACTATTTTACTGATGAGACTTACAGAGACTGTTATTTTATGGCTTTCTGAAGACCAGAGTTTCTGGGAGGATATTTTGGATGGCCCAAAGGCATTGGGACCTCTTGGCCTGAAGCAGGTATGTAATTTGATCGCCATGCCTATTGTATTTTTTAATATTATCTTATTAGCTATTTTTTTTTTCAATGCAGTTTTTGTTAGATATGGAGTTTGTAATTAGAATTTCATCCCAAGGGCGCTATTTATCCCGACATTTGCATCAAGTTATCAAGGACATTATATCTAGAGCTATGGCAGCCTTTGCTTCAACTGGGATGGACCCTTACAGGTAAATGCTCTGCAGTTGTAATTAAATTTTGTTGTCCTCCCGGTGTATTTTAAATTTTTTCCCCTTGTTTGGTGTGTTTATGCAATGTCAGAGATTGCTGTGTGGGCAAAATCTTCGCGAGCAAAAATCTCATGATAATTAAGAAGGAAAAGTTTATTTAGTAGAATCTTGGGAAATCCTGGTGTATATATATAAAAATTCACATATAAATATTTGTTTTTATCGGCTATTTGTTGTAAAAAAACTGTGTTATTTTTAAATATTTTTTACTTGACTCCCTAGGGGCAAGGGTTACCCTACGAAGTTTTACGCTGCCAGGACAGCAACTGTAGGCAGGCAAAGCCGAGGTCTTTTATCCTGGCGGTGGTTTCTCCGTGTAAATATCAAAAAGATTATTTTTTACTTATATTTCTTTATAAAAATTATTTTTTATAATTTAATTTATTTTTATTGCCGAGAATTTTTCCAAAATAAGTGAGATTTTAAAAAAAAATTCAATTTGTCACAAGTTTTTGGCTGCTGATATTTTGCTGATTTCAACTTTTGTCACTATGGTTCAAATATTCTTTAAACCAAGGGTTATATATATATATATAGTAGGTGGTAGCTGCCTACCATTGTTCTATCCTACCGCCAGCCTACCAGGCTTTTGAAAGGTTTTTTCCATGTTTTCCTTAAATCTGACTGTACAAATGTGTTCTACACATAGTTACCTATATTGTTTAAGGTAATATCTCAACGGCGGTATTTCTCGGAGATATTTTCAAAAGTTGAAAAATCTTGGGAGTTTAAAAAATATAAAAAATATGAAAAATAATAAGAAATATAAGAAAAAAATAGTTATTTTTGAAAAATTATAGGGAATATAACTTTGAAATGCTTTTAAAATAAAAAAAACCAAAAATAATAAATTTGGGCTTAAAATATATTAAATAAGTTTTTGTTTTCAAAAATATCGCTATGCAATAATATCGCGATATTTTTGCTCATGGTGATATTTTGAAAATATCACGATATTTAACCTGTAATATTGGCTGACCTAGATTTGCTGATAATATCGTGATTTTTTCAAAATATCGACGATACTGGTGGCACTGGTTCTACATGTTTGATTTTATAAGAATCGACTCTTGGGTCATCCGATCCCGGTACACACGTAGGCTATTATAAGGTTTAAAAATCAATGGTCTAAAATTTACATAAATATTCATGATTTGAAAATCTTGTTTTTTTTTCCAAAAAAACATGATCAAAGTATCGTTTCCTAGCAAATCAACCATGCCGAACGCATCTGCAGGGTCAGATTTGCAAAAAACAACCCGAAAGCCCTGTTCACTCATGGTAGGCTGCTGGTAGGCAGCTATGAATTTTCCTATATATATATGTATGTGTGTGTGTGTATAGTGTATACGATGAAAAAAAAACAGAGTCAGAGATAACTTGAAAGAGTAAAATCAGTTACTAAATTTTTTAATAAGATACTAAGAATCCATATTGCTGTCTCTGATGAAGTACTTAATTATCGAATCCTTTTTCAAATACGTAGAGCATTCAAGGACTGTAATTTTCCCATTTAGCAGTATGAACACCTCTGATGTGAGGATCCCTCTCTGAAAAGGATTTCAATTTGCATGATATTCTTGTTCAGCATTTGACTAGTTCTTTTATTATCAAGAAACTGCTGTGTGTGTGTGTAATTCACTGGAGCATGAATGGAAAGCAAGAACATGACCCAACTAGAAGAATCTATAAGCACATTTTAACTCCTATGTTCAAATACTGGAAACAATAGACGTACTACTGTTTAACGGCAAGTCCAGTTGGGGATATTTCTGCCTCAGGTTTACTAGGTCTACTGCATAGTTACTAAAGTGTCTTTAAGGCCTTAGAAATATGTCTCCAAGGAAAGGCACTTCAAAAACATTCACTTACATATATCAAAGCTTTAAGGGAAATACACTTGTAAAAATAGGGAATCATGCTTCCCTATTGTCCAAAACACTTTCCCCTGGTGTTGGAACTTTGTTTCACTTGCTAAAAGAGTTGTACTCCACTTTAAAAGTGTTTCTTCTATAAAACCTGTATACTTGGTGGGTAAAATTTTCCATAGAAAACATGAAGAAAACACATTTAAGTTAAATACTGAAGAACCATTATTTTCATGCCCTTTTGCTCACCACTTTTTCATACTTGCTTCTGCTGCCACATCCATGTCATTTTGCTACTACTTCCTACATGCTTTTTCTACCACTTCTATGTCACTTGCTACTTGCTTCCACTAATGCTTTTTAATGCTTCATAATTCCCTCACCAGCACATCCCTTGAACACATATTTCTCACCTCCCACTGGTGCATATTTCTTTTCGTAACCGTGTTCTTGTTATGGCAACTATTATCTTCTATCATCTTAGGTAAGGTTCATCTGTTTACACAGGAATTGTGTGAAGCTATGGGATTTAGCTGTCATAATATTATTAATTGCTGTTCCAGCCATTTCATTGGTCTTAGAAAACTGATTTATGAAATACACGTTCAACCAATAACTGAAGCTAGCGAATTTATGCAAGAGAAAAGGAGAAACATATTACCAGATCTGATACTAGTAATAAACTTCTTTGGATGGTCTTCAACTTTACCAAGAACATGGCTGGTACCCATAGTCCATGGTAGTGTAACTGTAAACTGTACATTTTCTTTGCTTTGGGTACTTGAAAGGAAGTATTGAATAAAAAGTAGTGCCAGTTAAAGTATTCAGTCTGGGTTTTGGACTAGGTCCAACATGAGAAATGGAGTAATCTGCATGGTTTGATTGAGGTCATGCATGATTTCATGCAAGACTTGGGGTATGTTTGGTTAAGCCTCATGAGATTCGGATCCTCATTCAAATGAGATTCGGAATCTCATTTGACCCCGTAACCAAACAAAAATATTTGTAGCCAAGTGGGATTCTCTCCAACCCGTGAGATTTCGAATCTCATGAGTTTACGTGTGATCTCAAATCATACGATTCGAAATCACGTTGGGTTGACCCTTTGGCCTGCAAACTTTTTGTGAACGTTGGGGCTTCATGCTCCAACATTCATCCACTTCGCCCTTCTTTAGATCAAGGGTAGGTTGGAGACGATGCCAGAGGCACCTCCACCCAGCCTGCTAGGACCGCCAGAAAGTGGCAACCTCGCTGTAAAGTACTTCCTTGCTGAGAATCACTGGTGATGTTACACCTCATCCTGTCATTCAGGCATACAATTTTTTTCTTGAACACTGCTACTGTCCGGAACCACCTGACTCACCGGAGGGGTGTAGCAACTCCCTTCGCTGCCAAGAAGGGGCCCAGTGGGGTGGAGCCCCTTTTGATGCTTTGAAGGAGGCACTCCTGCTGCAAGCAGGAGCTCACTGGAGGTGCTAAAGGGGATGAGCCCCTTCACTGGAGGGTTAGGGCAAGCCCATACCTACCGCTGCCAACCTTCACTGAAGGGCCTCAACAGGGTGAGCCTCTCTGGGTGTCCTTTTCCTTTTTGGTGAGATGGGGCTCACAGGCCCCACGACCTGAAAAGAAGTGACTGGACCCGACCTCTGTACCGGATCGGATCCAGATCCAAATATAGTGTTGTAATTCTTTTTGTTATTAAAGGGTATTTTTGTACCCTAAAAGTATGTATTAGTTAAATACTCATACCCTAATACAATGAAAACACGCTGAACACTTTAACGTGTTGTTTTTCTGCAGCCTCTTTCCCATTATCGTGTTTTCTCTTTTCTTGCACAGGTGAACCTGGAGATCATCGTATTTTAACATGGTATCAGAGTAGTGTTAAACTGGGCCTGGGATTGTTTTTCCAGAAGGAATGACCACAGAGAGAAGATGATCTGATTTTTTCCTCAACCCCGATTTCTGCGTCTTCTCCCTCTTTTCTTCTCTGTTTTCAAATCTGGTAAGAACGTCAACATCTTCCTTCCCTTACCGCTTCTTCAGATTTATTTGTGCGTCTCCTTCCTCCTCCTCAGTTTCAGTTCTGAACCA
Source organism: Nuphar pumila (assembly GCF_984573655.1). Lineage (NCBI taxonomy): Eukaryota > Viridiplantae > Streptophyta > Magnoliopsida > Nymphaeales > Nymphaeaceae > Nuphar > Nuphar pumila. The sequence continues at coordinate 13,713,327 of NC_143256.1, forward strand.
ATTTACTTTCTTCTTCAGATCTGAATCTCTAGAGATTCAGAATCAGTTAATCTATTCGAAAACCAAAGGGTCCTCATTTGGGTCTCTTGACGTCATTTTTGAGTCTCTCGACGTGAAGAGACATCGATCAGTTTCTGGCAGTCGACCAGAATCCTATGCTTGCTGAAATTAATGTTTGTGAGTCTTCAGTTTGCATAATCGCTATCTCGAAATACTCGTATTCCTGTCTTTCATGTTTTTTGCCTAATCTGGAACCATTTTCTGTTGATAGTCAGTTTTCTTTACTGCCGATCTGAATATTATACTCTCTGAAATTCATATTTCTGCTATCTCAGTCTGCAATATTCTTTATCATGAAGTATTCATATTCTCGTTTCGTCTTTCTACTTAATCTGGAACTGCGTTAATGTTGATATTCAGTTAGTTGATCAGTTTTTCTTTCTGATCATACCCGAATACAATATATCTGTCATACTACCAAAAAAAAAAAGGGACAGAATATTCGAGTAACTGAGTTTCTTATGAGTTAAAATTTTGGTTCAGAATTTTTTCTTGAAATTTCTCTTTCTTCCCACAATATCTTCCAATGAACTCAACTTTCCCACAGCCAGGCCTCTCCTCTAACTTTCTTAGCCAATTAGTCTCTGAAAAACTGAATAATTCAAATTTCTTGACCTGAAAAAGGCAGATTGTTCCTTTTATAAGGAGCCAGGATCTCTCTGGTCATCTCGATGGATCAGTCTCTCCCCCTCCAGAGTTCACTTCGCAGGAAAAGCAGGACGATAAAGGGGCGCAATCTATTGTTCTTCTAAAAAATCTAGATTATGTTGCTTTGATGAAAAGAGATCAAGCATTAGTGGCATACATCACCTCAACACTCTCACAAGAAGTTCTTGTAGCCATTCCCGATGATTGTTCAGCCAAAGAACTATGGGACAAGCTAGTTCAGACATATTCGCAGATCTCTGAAGCGAGAATCGTGTTTCTCAAGCGAGAATTTCAAATGCTGAAGAGAGATTCGATGTCTATTATGGAGTACTTGAATAAAATGAAAGGGATCACAGATCAGCTGACTATTGTAGGATGTCTCGTCAGTGATAAAGACAAGGTGCAACAGACCTTGAGTGGATTGGGGTCAGACTATCATGTTCTGGTGACGTCCTTGTTGTGTCTCCCAGACCTTCCAAAATTTGAAGATCTTCGTGCAAAGCTTCTGCAGTATGAAATGACCCTGAAAGGGTTTTCTGAGGACACCCATGCGCATTCAGGGACTCAGGATGTGCTGGCCACCAGACTGACCTATGGTAGTGGTAGATGAGAAAATTCTTTTCGAGGAAGGGGAGGACAAGGGAGAAATGCCTTTGGAGGTCGTGGTTTGCTTCCAACGCACAATATACAGGGACAAAGGTGTTAGAAAGTGACTTGGAATACATTGGGTTCAATAATGAACCCATACTTATGCACGTGGAGTGCAAATATACCCATTAAAGGGAAACAACATAAGCACATAATGTGCTAACACATAAAACCCATAAAAAGGGAAAAATATGACATAAAGTCATAAGTTGCATATCATTGAAGAATAATGGAGAAGGGGTAAAAACCCCATTACAATGGAGCATAAGCTCCCTCAAGAATACCAAATACAAAGGGGAAATCCCCTATTTATAAGCATGAAAAGGGACCACCTTGGGGGCTCCCAAAGGGGACGTTGGAGAGCCCCCAACGGTCACATTTGTGACCGTTGGGGGCTCCCAACGTCACTTTTGGGAGGCCCCCAATGTGGTACGAAATTCAAAAATATAAAAAACAAAAATTACAATGCATATTCCAATTGGAATATGCGTAAAATGCTAATTTACAAGAATACCCTTGAGGGTATTTTAGGAAGATAAAATATATATATTTATATATATATAAATATAGATATGTATACATATATATATATGTATACGTATCTTTATATATATATATATAAATATATATATGTACATTTAAGGATCAACATATTTTAACAAAAGGCCCATTCCTACTTGCTTCCTATGCAATAAGAAAGGGCATATTAAAGCAAATTGTTGGTTCTGTGAAAGTATCTTCAACAAAATACTATGATCAAGACCTTAATATTCTTGATAACAAATATGTGCAGACATGCACAATAAGAACACTTGTGCATAAAAGCACAAAATCATAAACTCTCACAAATGCACCAAAGGCATAAAAATAAATATTCGAACTTTATTAGAAGCTTGGGCTTTAACTCAAAGCCATGAGAATACAAGAGGGGAGAGGCCCCTATTTATAACCAAACAAGGAGTCACATAGGGGGCTCCCAAGAGAGTCGTTGGGAGCCCCCAATGGTCACATATGTGACCGTTGGAGGCTCCCCAACGACTCTTTGGGGAGTCTCCCTATGTGGCACAAAATACGAAAAATAAAAAAGAAAGAAAGAAAAAGAAAAAGAAAAAGAAGAAAAATAAAAGAATTAAAAAAGTTACAATCATATTCCAAAATGGAATATGCGTAAAGTAAGTATTTACAGAAATACCCTTTTCGGGTGAACAATGAGACAAAAAAGAAATATATATTTATATATATAATACATATGTATATGTATCTCTCTCTATATATACGAGTATATATATACGAGATTACAAGGTTGATATACATAATTTAACACCCCCCCTCAAACTTAGGGCATGATAACCGAAAGTTTGCCAAGAAGAAAGTTGAATCGAGGTGCACATAAGGCTTTGGTAAAAAAGTCTGCCAACTGATATTCTGAAGTAACATAAGGTAGATCAATGACTTCTTTTGGATAGGCTTCACGAAGATAGTGACAGTCCATTTCAATGTGCTTAGTCCGCTCGTGGAAAATATGATTTTTGGCAATGTAAATTGCACTATTGTTATCACAGCATAGCTTAGTGGGCCCTTCAATAGTGATCTGTGTCTTCAAGCAGCTGATGGATCCATACAATTTCCATGGTAGTAGTTGCCATGACACGATATCCAGCTTCAGTTGATGATATGGACACTTTTTGTTGCTTCTTACATCTCCACGAAATCAGTGAGTCTCCTAAGAACACACAAAAACCAGTGGTGGAGTGACGGTTGTTTGGTTCACCTCCCCAATCAGAGTCAGTGTAAGCAATTAAATTTAAATCAGAAGAAGAAGACAGAAAAACTCCCTTATTTAGAGTATCCTTTATGTATCTTACGACTCGCAAGATGGCACTCATGTGAACGAAGGTTAGTGCATGCTGAAACTGGCTTGCAGTATGGACTGCATGAGAGATATCTGGTATGGTGATACTCAGATACATCAATGAACCAACAAGCTGTCTGTAGGGAGTAGGGTCTGAAAGGAGAACACCATCATCAATCTTCATTTTAGCTCCTACTATAGCAGGAGTTTCACAAACCTTTTCATCTGTAATACCTGATTTGTCAATGATCTCAGAAGCAAGTTTAGTTTGAAATAAAAAATACCCTATATGAGAGTATGTTACTTCAATACCCAAGAAATAAGTCAGAAAACCCAGATCAAACATTTCAAACTTATCTTTCAACATTGATTTTATGCTCTTAACCCCTTTAGAATCACTACCAGTTATGAGCATGTCATCCACATACAACAGTAAGATGACAATACCTGCATTGGATTTTCTAACAAACAAAGCAATATCAGTAAAATAGGATAAAAAATCATTTTCTATCATTACAAAATTAAACCTATCATACCAAGCCTTGGGGGCTTGTTTCAAACCATAAAGTGCTTTTTGAAGGCGAATCACCTTTCTCTTAGGAGTCTCCATTCCAGGAGGAGCATCCATATACACTTATTCAGTTAGATCTCCGTTTAGAAAGACATTCTTAACATCCATTTGATAGATGTTCCATTTGTTGATTGAGACAACAGTTATAAGACATCAGACAGTAACCATCCGAGCTATTGGAGCAAAGGTCTCCTCATAATCAATCACATATTCTTGACTATACCCCTTTGCAACCAGTCGAGCCTTATATCTTTCGAGGGATCCATCACTCTTAGTCTTAACCTTAAATACCCATCTACACCCTATTGTTTTCTTACCTCTAGGAAGGTCTTGAAATTCCCATGTCTTGGCTCTTCTCATAGCTCCGAGTTCATTATCCATGGCGGTTATCCATTTAGGACATTTTCGTGCTTGCTCGAAGTTTCTAGGTTCTATGTAAGAATGAATGCCGCTTAGACAGACTCTATGTTTAGGTGAGAAGAATTCATATGAGATGAACCTAGAAGGAGTGTTTTTATGTCTTTCGGTCCTACGAAGGTTGTCCTCACTTTGAGGAGCAGTCCTACTAGCATCATCATATCTTTCAAGGGCACTTTTGAAGGTGTTTCTATCTCTATGAGTATAGGTGATGGGATCCCTAGGAGGTTCCTCATCGACATGTTGAGGAAAAGGAGAGGACACAGGATTGGTTTCCCTGGTTTCATTATCACTTGAGTCATTCTGATTTGACTCATCATCACTAGTATCATCACTTTCAGTTAACAGATCAAATAAAAAAGAATAATCTACGTTTTCGTCATTAGATTCAAGGTTTTCGAAACCACTAAGATTTTTCAAAAACCTTACATTTCTGGAAACATATAATTTGTCATTTTTAACATCATAACATCGAAAACCTTTTTGGGTTTCGGAATAACTAAGAAAGGCTCAAGGAATGGCCTTTGGGGAAAGTTTGTCGTTTTTATCAGTAAGAACAAAACATTTACATCAAAAAACCCTTAGCCTGCTATAATCAGGTTCTTTCTCATACAAATTTTCAAATGGAGAAATCTTGTTTAAATTTTTTGATGGAAGTCTATTTATAAGATAGACGGACGCGAGGGCTGCATCAGCCCAGAGTTTTTTTGGAATATTTTTTGAAATAAGCAAGGTTCTAGTTGTTTCAATAATATGCCTATGCTTTCGTTCAGCTAACCCATTTTGTTGTGGGGTTTTAGGACAAGATTTTTGATGGAGGATACCATAGCTTTCAAGATAACTCTTGAATTCGTTTGAAAGGTATTCACTACCAGTCAGATCTAAGAATTTTTAAACTTCCATTGAATTGGTTAAAAACCATCATATGAAAAGTTTTAAAAGTGGAAAACACTTCATGTTTATGCTTAAGAAAATATATCCAACAAAATCTAGTGTAATCGTCCATAAAAATCACATAGTATGAGAATCCTCCTTTAGATATCACAAGAGCCGGACCCCATACATCAGAATGAACAATTTCAAAGGGTTTTGTTGTAAACATGGATCTTTGTGAGAAAGGTATACTTTTCATTTTCCCAAGAATGCATTCATTACATACAAAATCCTCTTTACAAAGATGTTTAATAAAAGGCAAATAAGAGATTTTAACAATGTTGGAATGTCCCAGTCTCTTATGCCACACATGAATATCTTTGTTTTGAGCAACATTACAAATTTGATTTTTGGGAACTTGAAGAAAATCAACATAGTAGAGGTCTCCTTTCCTAGAGCCTTCTCTAATCAATCTCCCGGACCGGCGATCTTGTATCCAACATTTGTTAGAAGAAAATTTTATATCGCAACCATGGTCCGAGAGTTGAGAAAGCTAAAGTAAATTTAAATTTAGTTTTGGTATAGGACGGATTTTTGGAATAAAGAAATCTTGTTTTTCAAAATTACTTATTCCTTTAATTTCAAGAGGTGTTCCATCCGCCGTTGAGACAAAATATGGAAGAGAATTTTTAGAAAACTCGAAAAGAGAACAAGCACTCGGGGTCATGTGAAAGGATGCACCGGAATCTAGAAGCCAAGATGTCTTACCGGGTGGTGAGGAAGTAGACATAGCGGCTCCGGAAATTCCTCATTTGAGAAGGGGTTGTAAAGCTTCTACAATTTTTTGAAGGGAAAGAGACCCATTTGACGATGAAGGTTGTTCTTCCGGTTGAGATGTCATAGCCGTTGCAATCAATTTCTTCCATTTTGGACAAATAGGTTTAATGTGCTCCGGTTCTTTACAAAAATGACATGTAAGCTTGCTATAGTCCCTCTTTGCTCCTTGACCACTTGAGTTTTGATTCTTGAAGTAAGGGGGTTGTAGGTCCTTAAATTGCTCCCCGGTCTTGAGACAACATTAACACCTTCATTTTCTTCATTGTTGAAAGGTCTAGCAAGAATACTTGTGTTGCTCTTGCTTATACCCATCCGAGTCTCTTCCCCACTAAGTTTAGTAATTACATCTTCAAGAGAGGGGGAAGTGAAAGCGGATAAAAGAGAAGATCGGATTTGTTCAAATTCGGGCCTAAGCCCATTCAAAAAGTTGAAAAATCTATCTTCTTCCATTTGTTTATGGCGGAACTCTATGGCTTCACCACTCCACTTAGGTTCGAGCATAGCAAGCTTGTCCCAAATAGAAGAGAACTCGGCAAAATACTCTCTTATAGTCATCTCCTCTTGTTGAAGCGTTAGTTTTTGGAGATAGTACTTATGGGACAAAACCCTAGAGGTGTACATCTTCTCAAGATATTCCCATGCTTGAAAAGCCTTTTTGAACTTGATGATATTTGCATTAATTTTCGTTTCTACGGACGAAAACATCTAAGAGAGGATTTTAAAATTCCTTATTTCCCATTCTTCATGCTTTTTCGTATATTCTTCAAGAGCCTTGGTCCTTTCATCACCTTCAAGAATTTTTATCTCTCCTTTTTCTAGCGAGGTTATCTTGGGTTCTGGTTCGGGAATCAAGCCTTGGACATAGCCCCAAAGTCTTTTTCCTTTGATGTGAGCTTCCATATTTCTGGCCCAAACATGATAGTTGGACCCATTGAGTTTGAACCCAAGAGAGAAATGAGAGTCTTTTTCACCTATTAGAGAGGAAAGATGATGAAAAACAATACGTACCTTAAGGGTTTCTCAAGTCTTTCTTGATAAAAGAGGCTTCTAACATATTGCCCGAAGAAGATGATCCACTCCAAAAAACAATAGCTTGAAGGCACGTTTTTTGAGGCACTAAAAAATGAACAAACGCACAATCCTTCTTCAAACGAGGCTCTGATACCATGTGAAAGTATCTTCAACAAGATACTATGATCAAGACCTTAATATTCTTGATAACAAATATGTGCACACATGTACAATAATTCCATTATTAATATTATTAGTGTTTATGCACCTCAAGTAGGTTTAGATGATTCCATTAAGCGTCAATTTTGGAAAGATTCAGATGGAGTAGTACAAGGGATATCTTATGGAGAAAGGCTTTTTATCGGCGGTGACCTTAATGGGCATGTAGGCATTAGTAGGGATGGTTTTGAGAGTATCCATGGAGGCTATGGTATAGGAGAAATAAACGAAAGTGGAGAAAGGATTTTAGATTTTGGTTTGTCCTATGATATGATCTTAGCAAACACTTGGTTTAGGAAGAGGGAGTCTCACTTAGTAACATTTAAAAGTGGGGTTAATATGAGTCAGATAGATTTTTTCCTACTTAGAAAGAGAGATAGGGGTTGTTGCATCGATTGTAAGGTTATACCGGGAGAAAGTGTAGCTACACAACATAGTCTTAATTTTAGATCTTAGAATTAGATAATGCCGCAAAAGGGATAGACATAGGATAGATCCTAGAATTAAGTGGTGGGCACTGAAAGGAGCTAAACAAGGAATGTTTGTAGAGCAGGTAGTTAAGGAAGCTGATTGGTATCTCGGGGAGGATTCAGAATCAATGTGGAATAAGATAGCGGGCGGCATGAGAAATGTGGCTAAGGAGGTATTGAGTGAGTCTAAAGGCGGTGCACCGCTAGGTAAGGATACATCGTGGTGGAACGAGGATGTCAAATTAGCTATTAAAGTTAAAAGAGAGTGTTATAGAAATCTAAGAGTCGTGATAAAGAGAATTTGGAGAAGTATATGATAGCAAAGAAGGAAGCTAAAAAAGTAGTTCGGAACGCGAGGGATAAGATATATAAAGAGGTTTATGATAAGTTGGATACCAAAGAAGGCGAGAAGGATATTTATAGGCTTGCAAAGATGAGAGATGCTTGGGAGAGAAAGGTTTAGAATGATTGACAAATCTTTTTAACAAGATTTGGCGGACAAATAAGATGCTTAATGAGTGGAGGAAGAGTACTTTGGTGCCTCTATATAAAAATAAGGGTGATATACAAGATTGCACAAACTATCGTGGTATAAAACTCATGAGTCATACTATGAAACTTTGGGAGAGGGTGATTGAGTCTAGGTTGAAGAAGGTTGTCATGATATCGGAGAATCAATTTGGTTTTATGCCTGGAAGATTAACTATGGAAGCTATACATCTTCTTAGACAACTTATCGAGAGAAATAGATAGAGGAACAAAGATTTGCATATGGTTTTTATTGATTTAGAGAAGGCATACGATAGAGTACCTAGGGACGTTCTCTGGTGGACAATGATGAAGAAAGGTGTTTCTCTCAAGTACATTAAAATAATTAAAGATATGTATGAAGGAGTAGTAACCAATGTCCGCACTTGTGGAGGGGTGACAACCAATTTTCCTATAACGGTTGGGTTCCATCAAGGATCTGCTTTAAGCCCTTTCCTATTTGCTATAGTGATGGATGAGCTTACGAGATCAATTCAAGAAAATGTGCCGTGGTGTATGTTGTTTGTTGATGATATTGTTTTGATTGATGAGTCTAGAGATGGGGTTAATGCTAAGTTAGAATTATGGAGACAGACATTGGAAGCAAGAGGTTTTAAGTTGAGTAAGAGTAAGACAGAATACATGGAATGTCGGTTTAGTAAGCAACAAAGTAATGATGGGAGTGTAGTGAAGCTTGGTGAGCAAGAAATATCGGTGGATGATTGTTTCAAATATTTGGGATCTATCATTCAAAAGTATGGAGAAATTGATGGAGATGTAGATCATAGGATAAAGATTGGGTGAATGAAATGGAAAAGTGCAACTGGAGTGTTGTGCGATCGTAGAATGTCATTGCGGTTGAAGGGAAAGTTTTATAGGACGACTATTAGGCCCGCCTTACTATATGGTACGGAATGTTGGGCTGCCAAGAGACATCATATTCAAAAAATGAGTGTAGCTGAGATGCGTATGCAGAGATGGATGTGTGGAAATACAATAAAAGATAAGATTCGGAACGAGGAGACACGTAAGAAGGTAGGTGTTGCACCCATTGAAAATAAGATGAGAGAGAATCGTTTATGGTGGTTTGGACATATTCGGCGAAGGCCTAATGATGCTCCAGTTAGTGTAAATTTTACCTATGAACAGACGTGTTCTGTTCAGATCGAGAGAGAGAGAGAGAGAGAGAGAAGCTTCTGCAATCGGCAGCCTCAATTAACTTGTTAGCTGCAACAATACATCATTAGGTTTAATAGGGTTACAATCATTTTACAATGACGAAGGTGCCCTTCATTAGTTGCACATGTTACATTTAAAATACAAAACAGAACTCGTGAATGGATATGGATCCTTTATCGGATCCATATCCATTCTATATTCTAATACCCTCCCTCAAGTTGTGCATGGGAGTGAACCATGTGCAACTTGTTCTTCAGATTCCAGAAACAGTGTCTGGTAAGACCTTTTGTAAACATATCGGCAACTTGGTCTTCTGAAGGCACATAAACTGGTTCAATCTCTTTGTCTGCTATCTTTTGTCTGATGAAATGTTGATCAATCTCAATATGCTTAGTCCGACTGTGATGGATAGGGTTGAATGCAATTTGTATAGCACTTCTATTATCACACATAAGTGTCAAATTTGAGATATCCTCTCCCATCTCTGCAAGTAGATGCCTAATCCAGGTCACCTCTGCTGTGGCAGCTGCCATAGATCTATACTCTGCCTCTGTGCTAGATCTTGCTACAGCCTTCTGTTTTCTGCTACTCCATGAGACAAGATTTCTCCCAATGAAAACGCAATATCCTGAAACAGACCTTCTCTCATCTGGATCCCCTGCCCAGTCTGCATCTGTATAGGCCAGTATGTCATGTTTTGGTGTCTTCCATGAAGATTGAATATATATGAGTCCATCACCCACCGTTCCTTTTAGATAGCGAAGGATGCGTTTGACAGCATCCATGTGACCAGTTTTTGGTTCATGCATGAATTGAGACACTTGATTAACAGAGTATACAATGTCTGGTCGAGTAAAAGGTATTGCAACATACCCACTAAACTGCGATATTTAACTGCATCAGGATATAACTCACCATCACAAATACTGAGCTTTTGGTTGACAACACTGGGTGTGGGTAGAGGTTTACAATCTGTCATTCCTGCTTTAGCCAGAAGATCAAGAGTGTATTTGTGTTGAGTTAATGACATTTTTTCATCTTGTCTGTCCACCTCTACACCAAGAAAATATCTCAGTTCCCCAAGGTCTTTCATTTTGAACCGCATACTCAACAAAGCTTTAATTTGTTGAATGTGGTCTGGAGCATTACCAATGATCACAATATCATCAACATATATGAGTAAGAAAACCACAGTGGTACTATTCCTGTATATAAACAGAGAATGGTCAAGTTGGGAACGAAAGAAACCATGTTTCTGAATTTCTAAGGAAAAGCTTTCAAACCATGACCTAGAAGCTTGCTTCAACCCATACAAAACTCTGGTTAATTTGCATACATATTCTTTTGTGTCTCCCTCTGCATAACCTTGAGGTTGCTCCATGTAAACCTCTTCCTTTAAGTCCCCATGAAGAAATGCATTCTTAACATCAAGCTGACTAAGGGTCCAACCTTGTTCAATTGCCAAACCAAGAATAATGCGAATAGTTCCCATTTTTACCACTGGGCTAAATGTCTCGTCATAATCCTGACCATATTCTTGAGTGAAACCCTTGGCAACAAGACGTGCCTTGTACCATTCAATACTACCATCCGGTTTATATTTAATTTTATATACCCATTTGCATCCAACGACATTTTTATCTGAAGGACGGCCAACTATCTCCCATGTTTGACACTCGTGAAGTGCTTCAATCTCCTCATTCATCGCTTCAATCCATTTGTTGGATTGGATAGCTTGATGAAAACCAAGTGGTTTATCGTGTTTTTCAATCTTGGATAGGAAAATTTGAAAGTCCATAGAAAAGTTGTCATAACTAACCCATTTTTCAATGGGATGCCTTATCCTGCCTGATCTTCTCGGTGCTTCTCTGTTATTGGACGATGCAATGTGTTCTTCAACAGGTTCATTTGTTCGCTCTTTGGGTCTCCTGGTATACACATTACCTTTGTATCTCAGACATTCTGTTTGTGATGCATCATCCGAAACCGTCTCCCCATCTATGCTTTCAGGGGTTAAAGTAGTATGTTCGGCAGTTTGTGAAATAAGTTCTGCACTAAGCCATGGGTCATACCAATCAGCAACTGCACCAATATGTTCACGATTGGCGTCTGCTTCTTTTCCCAGAAAACTATTTTCATCAAAAACAACATTTCTGGAAATTCTTATCTTCTTGTTGACGGGATCATAGCACCTGTAACCCTTGTATTCATCTGCATAACCTACAAATTGGCAAATAGAGGCTTTGTCCTGGAACTTAGTCCTCATGGATTTGTCAATATGTACATAACATGTGCATCCAAAAACTCGTAACTCATTATAATCGGGATGTGCCCCAAAGAGAACATCATAGGGAGATTGATTTTCAAGAATGGGCATAGGAAGGCGATTTATCACATGAGTGGCAGTGTGAAAAGCTTCAGTCCAAAGACTAATGGGTAAGTTACTCCCATGTATCATACTCATTGCGCTTTCCACAATATGTCTGTGTTTACGTTCAGCAATTCCATTTTGTTGTGGAGTGTACGGGCAAGAAACTCTACGATGCATCCCATTATTTTGGAGAAAATCAAAAAATTCTTTGGAGGAATACTCACCACCTCCATCACATTGGAGAATTTGAATATTTTGAGAGAATTGATTTTTAACATAGGCATGAAAGTGACGGAAAATGAGAAAAACCTCTGATTTGTGTTTCATGAAAAATATCCAGGTAAAACGAGAGAAACTGTCAATGAAGGATACATAATATTTACTTCCAGAAGAAGAAGAATTGGGGGCTGTGCCCCAAACATCTGAACATATTATTTCAAAGGGCATGGAGGCTCTTTTATTTATTTGATGAAAAAGAAGTACATGACTTTTGCAAACCTGACAACTAGGACATATTTTATCCTTCACTGAAGGTGAAACAGACTCTGAAAGAAAACCATTTGACACTAACTTTTCAATAAAGACTTGACTACAATGACCAAGACGAGAATGCCAGAGATCTGACTTATTGCATTTGGATGTACTTAGGATGCTTTTAGAGACGAGATCAGACTTGAGCTTCATAATACTGGAGGCTGGATCTTCATTAAAGACATACATGTCTCCACGTCGCTCTCCCTTAGCGAACATCTCCTTCGTTTGAAGATCCTTGACAAAGACAAAAGTAGGAGTAAATTCTACAGATGAATTGGTAGAATCAACAAGTTTAGAGACAAAGACAATATTTTTCTTTATATTTGGTGCATGAACAACATCAGATAAAGGGATAGATGACTCAGACAAAAGAATGAGGACGTTGCCTATGTTTGAAATAGGGTGGTGAGTCCCATCTCCAGTTACAATGTTAGATTTTCCAAAATATGGAGTCAAAGTAGAGAACTTACCTGCATTGCCAGTCACATGGGTTGCTGCCCCAGAGTCAACATACCATATTCCATCATCATTTTGCTTCAGATTCAAGTTGGCCATTGCAGATAGTAGAAGATCCTTAGCATCATCACTGACCCGAAATGTACCTGCAGTTCCTGATGTACCAACATTTCTAGTGTTTTGCATTCTATTCCGATTTTGTGGGTTGAACCAGCAGTTAGCTTTGATGTGACCTCGTTTGTTACATTGGTAGCATGTGGGAACATTCCTTGAAAAACTAGCAGTGGAATTTGGTGGTGTAGGTAGTAACCCACGTCCACCCTGGATTGGATTTCCCTTGCCTCTGCCCCGTCCTCCTCGTGCACGATCAGCTATCACCCCTGTGGCAAGAACCGCATGCGTAGATGATTGTCCCGTTGAAGCTTCAGACATGCTTTTCAGTGTCATCTCATACTGAAAGAGTTTGGCGCGTAATTCCTCAAAACTGAGCAACGTAGGCAAGCACAATAAGGATGTAACAAGAACATGATATTCTGAACCCAGTGCATTTAGTGTCTGTTGCACCTTTTCTTTATCTGATACTGGATACCCAACCATAGCTAATTGATCTGTGATGCTTTTGACTTGATTCAAGAATTCAATAATGCTCATTGTACCCTTTTTTAACATTTGAAATTCGCGTTTAAGAAACAATACTTTAGCCTCTGATATCTGAGAGTAGGTCTGAGCTAAAGCCTCCCACAAAACTTTAGATGTGCAATCATCAGGAATGAAAATCAGGACTTCTTGTGACAATGTGGAAGTGATGTATGCGACGAGGGCCTGATCGCGCTTCATCCAAGCAACAAATGCAGGGTTGCGAATAATCTTCGGCAATCCTCCATCATCTTTGTCTTCAGTTGTGAAAAATTCTAGAGGCATTGGAGTGGATCCATCCAAGTGGCCTGAAAGATCTTGGCTCCGAATAAAAGGAGCGATCTGCCTTTTCCAAGTCAGATAGTTGTTGGTGGCTAGCTTTTCTGAAACTAATTGCCCCAGGAAACTGGAAGAGAGACCCGAATTGACGGAAGAGTCCATTTGAAGATTTGTTGACAGGAATGGAAACGAAAAACACTAGTGGCTGAAGCTGGCCTGTTTTATCATAAACTGACAGTTATGACAGAATATGTTGGGACAGGCGTGGCAGCAGTAACGACAATCAGATCTTGGCAAGTGAGAGTGAAATCAGATCACTAACGTGACATATAGAAGCAAAGAAAATTTTTGGGCAAGAAACAGAAATGAAAGAATGTTTTAGAATAGGCGTGACGACAAAATCCAGATTAACACTAATGTGAATCTGGTTTCTTTCGTAGGAGAGTGGAACCAGATTCACTCTGGAAGGGACTTGGGTTTATGAAACTAAAGGTGAACCCGACTTTTGCAGGAAAGGGAATCTAGCAATTCCAAAACAGCTGTGACAGAATTCCAAAACAGCTGAAGATAAAAAGTAAGAAGAATCCAGCAAAAAATGGGGACAGGAAGAAAATAAAAGACAACAAAGATATTTTCAAAAGAATATCAAGAATTGCAAAACAGCTGAAGATAGAGAATAAGAAGAATACCAGAAAATGGGGACAGGATGGAAGTAAAAACAGCAAAGAGACCTGTTGGCAGCAAGGAGAAGTAGACTTTTACATCGACTGGGCAAGCCTGTCACGCAGCAGAAGTTTCGTGGCTCGTTGACGGTAAGAACTTGATCTTCACGTCGACTGAGCAGAACCCTTCACGCCCAGAGGAAAAATCTGTCACGCAGCAGAAGTTTCGTGGCTCGTTGACGGTAAGGAGAACTCGATCTTCACGTCGACTGAGCAGAACCCTTCACGCCCAGAGGATCCTCTGCTCTGATACCATGTAAATTTTACCTATGAACAGACGTGTTCTGTTCAGATCGAGAGAGAGAGAGAGGGAGAGAGAGCGAGAGAGAGAGAGAAGCTTCTGCAATCGACAGCCTCAATTAACTTGTTAGCTGCAGCAATACATCATTAGGTTTAATAGGGTTACAATCATTTTACAATGACGAAGGTGCCCTTCATTAGTTGCACATGTTACATTTAAAATACAAAACAGAACTCGTGAATAGATATGGATCCTTTATCGGATCCATATCCATTCTATATTCTAATAGTTAGAAGGATGGAGAAATGGGAAAATATATTAGTTAAAAGAGGTTGGGGTAGGCCTAGGAAGACATGGATGGAGGTGATAGGAAAGGATATGAATGCTTTGAACCTCACCAAGGACATGGCATTGGATAGAAATGATTGGAGGAGAAGGATTCATGTGGAAGACCCATAATGATTTTCTTTTTTGGTTGATATCGCCGACCCCAATTATTTTGGGATGAAGGCGTAGTTGTTGTATGCACAATAAGAACACTTGTGCATAAAAGCACAAAATCATAAACTCTCACAAATGCACCAAAGGCATAAAAATAAATATTTGAACTTTATTAGGAGCTTGGGCTTTGACTCAAAGCCATGAGAATACAAGAGGGGAGAGGCCCCTATTTATAACCAAACAAGGAGCCACATAGGGGACTCCCGAGAGAGTCGTCCCAACAGTCATATATGTGACCGTTGGAGGCTCCCCAATGACTCTTTGGGGAGCCTCCATATGTGGCACAAAATACAAAAAATAAAAAAGAAAGAAAGAAAAAGAAAAAGAAGAAAAATAAAAGAATTAAAAAAGTAACAATCATATTCCAAAATGGAATATGCGTAAAATAAGTATTTATAGAATTACCCTTTTCGGGTGAACAATGAGACAAAAAAGAAATATATATGTATATGTATATGTATCTCTCTCTCTATATATATATGAGTATATATATACGAGATTACAAGGTTGATATACATAATTTAATAGGTTCAACCCTCAAAATAAGGGAAAAACCCTACAAGCAGAGGCTAAGAGGGATGGAGAAGTAAAGGAGTTTCTATTGGCAGCCTTGGCATGCTTGAACATGAAACAAAATGATAAAGGTATTTGGTATGTTGACTCCGGAGCTGCGACCCACGTTTCGGGTGATGCGGGTAAGCTCTTGAATCTTACTCCTTATGTTGGAAAAAATAGCATAGTCACAGGAGATGGTTCTCATCACTCCATCTCACATATTAGAAATGCCATTATACCTATGTCCAAATCGTCTCTTAATCTTTCAAATGTTATTCATGCTCCTAATATTCAGAAGAATATTGTTTCTGTCTCAAAACTTGTTGATGATGTTAATGCCTCAGTTGAATTTACTCCCTCTTCTGTTTATGTCAAGGATCTTTGCACGAGGGAGACATTCGCTGAGGGAAAGAGATGTGGTAACATGTACATCTTCCAAGAAGATCCCTCATTCTCACTTTATTCTGCCTGTTCATCCTTGAAGCCTCATCAGCATCCATCTTTTGTTTCTTCCGATTATGTGTTTGCCATTTCTGAATGTAATAAGCCAACTCTTTGGCATAGTCGTTTGGGTAATTGTGGTCGTCATTTTATTGAAAAACTTGTCTTGAATAATTTCATTCCCAGGTCCAGTCTGAGTCCAAAAGTCAGTGATACAAAGTGTCCTAATTGTCACTTATGTAAGAGTCGTGTTTTGCCTTTCAATTCAATCAATAAGAGAGCTTCAATGCCCTTTGAGGTCATATGTTCTGATGTCAGGGGTCCTGCCTCAATTGCTTCTGTTTCTGATAGTAAATATTACCGTATTTTCATTGATAGCTATTCACGCTATACTTGGATATTTTTTATGAAACACAAGTAAGAAGTTTTTGGATTGTTCCAAAAATTTCACTCATTTGTCAGAAATCATTTCTCTACAATCATTCTAAATTTCTAATGTGATGAAGGAGGTGAATTCTCTTCTAACGATTTTGTTAGTTTCCTTCAGCATAATGAGATAAAGAGAAGAGTGTCTTGCCCACATACACCTCAACAAAATGGGATTGCTGAGAGGAAGCATCGACATATTGTTGAGAGTGCAATGAGCATGATGCATGAAAGTAATTTCCCTATCACCCTATGGACATAAGCTTTTCACTCCACAGTCTATGTGATAAATCGGCTGCCCATGACCATTTTAGAAAACAAGTCACCATTTTTCTTCTTATTTGGCGTTCATCCCGACTATCATGAATTACGTGCATTTGGATTAGTTTGCTATGTTCACATCAATGGTTCATTGAGACATATGTTTCAGGACAAAACCTTAAAGTGCAGGTTCTTGGGATATGCTGAAGACTACAAGGGATATAGGTGCTATGATCCATTAAGCAAACATGTCAAAATATCAAGAAATGTCGTGTTTGACGAGATGAATTTTGACAATCAACCTGCTAATCCAAACCTTCATGTTGCTACTCCAAGTCCCAGTGTTGAGGTGTACTATCCATGGTTAAATTCAGAACTCTTCTCCAATACTAGGGATGATTGTCCTACAGGTTGCAGTTTGGGAATCAACAGATGACTCTCAACCAGAAGAGGTTACTACACAAAACTTGGAGCCAGTAAGGTATAAGGGTATTGTCTACACCCGGTGTGAGAAAGGCCCCTCATCCATCCCTGGCACAGATGTTGGTCCTTCTACTTCCGCTCCACAGATGTTGGATGTCAGGAGATCCACCCGGACCCGACATCCGCTTGACAGGTGGGTAAGCTATAAAAAATTTTCTTTGGATTTTCAACTGTTCCTAACGTCCATAAATAAAGAAGATGAGCCTCTCACATTCTATCAAGCTACGAGTTTTGGAAGATGGATCGAAACGATGAATGAAGAAATGGAAGCCTTATATGAATGTCGTACATGGGAAGTTGTGCCTAGACCACTAAATATAAATGTGGTTGGGTCAAAGTGGGTGTGCAAGATAAAATATAAACCAGATGGGAGCATTGAAAGGTATAAAGCTAGACTTGTAGCTAAAGGGTTCACACAAGAACAAGGACATGACTTTGATGAAACTTTCAGTCCTGTTGTTAAGACGAGGACCATTCGTATTGTCCTGAGTCTAGCCATTGAACATGGATGGACATTGAGCCAACTAGATGTAAAAAATGCCTTTTTACATGGTGACCTAAAAGAGGATGTTTATATAGAGAAACCCACTGGGTACACAGAACAAGATGCCAATCAGTATGTATGCAAGTTGAAAAGAGCACTCTATGGATTGAAACAAGCTTCTCGGTCATGCTTCAAGAGTTTTTCACTGGAAATACAGAAGCACGGTTTCTCTCAGTCTCTTCTAGATCACTTATTATTCATTCACAATGAACGAGATGTTACCACTCTTCTATTGATATACGTAGATGATATTATTATCATAGGGAACTGCAGAATAAATCAGAGATTCAAAATGAAGGATCTGGGAGATCTGCGGTATTTTCTTGGGGGTGGAAGTTGATAAGACATGTGATACCCTTACTCTTACTCAACACAAATACACAATGGATATTCTTAGTAGGGCAGACATGAAAGATTGTGAGCCATTAGCAACTCCCAGTATCATCCATCAGAAACTGAGTTCTAAAGAAGAAGATTTATATGAGGATCCGACTAGGTATCGCAACATAGTTGGCATGCTGCAATACCTAACTTTTACTAGACCTGACGTAGTGTATTCGGTTAATCAGGTATCTCAGTTTATGCATGAACCTCATACACCGCACATGGAGGCAGTTAAGCGAATACTACAGTATTTAAAAGGTACAGTTGGTGATGACCTGGTGTACAGGAAAAGTGAATCAAATCAAGATGGCCATGAAATCATTATTTATGCTGATGCTGATTGGGAGGGTGACCTAGATGAACGACTGTCAGTATCTAGTTATTGTAGTTTCATTGGGTCAAACATGGTGTCTTGGAGCAGTAGAAAGCAAAAGGTGGTTGCTAGGTCGAGTACAGAGGCTGAATATAGATCGATGACTGCTGCCACTGTTGAGGCTACATGGATAAGACATCTCCTAGCAGAGATGGGAGAACCGATTGCTCGACCACTTCTGCTGTGAGATAATCAAAGTGCCATTAATATGTCTTTTAACCCCATCTATCACATTCGAGCCAAGCACATTAAGATAGATCAACATTTCGTCAGGAAAAAGGTTGAAGAAAAGGAGATTGAGCCTATGTTTGTGCGAACCGATGAGCAAGTTGCAGATATTTTCACCAAAGGGCTCACAAAAGACAAATTCTGGTTTCTGAAAAGCAAGTTGTTCATGGTTCAAGACCATGCACAACTTGAGGGAGGCTGAAAAGAAGTGATTGGACCCGACCTCTGTACCGGATCGGATCCAGATCCAAACATAGTATTGTAATTCTTTTTGTTATTAAAGGGTATTTTTGTACCCTAAAAGTATGTATTAGTTAAATACTCGTACCCTAATATAATGAAAACACGTTGAACACTTTAACGTGTTGTTTTTCTGCAGCCTCTTTCCCATTATCGTGTTTTCTCTTTTCTTGCGCAGGTGTAACCTGGAGATCATTGTATTTTAACATTCTCTTCCCTCCTTCCCGTTGTTTTTATTGGGAGAGCTGATGTGGGGTTGATATCATTGGAAATCACCATGATCAAGGTCCAACCCCTCCCTGCTGGGACTCAAAGGGGCAGCACTCCCAGCAAGCATCAGAATCACTGCTGTTACTTTCTCCTTTTTTGATTGTTTGTTTTTCTCACACTAAACAAACATCAGAATTGGAATCACATGAGATTCGAAATCATGTGATTTTTGAATCTCATGAGATTGCAAATCTCATCTGATTTATTCACTTTTGCAAATTACAACCAAACATACATACCCTTGATGTTGGTGGGGCATTTGGCTGAGCTTTCTCTTTTGTTTGTTTTCTCTTATGTGCTCAAGTCTCTTGAGTGTAGTCTATATTGAAGTAGTTCAAGGTTTGAGAGATCTTTTGTTTCGAAAACCAGTATGCTTGACACATTGTATGGGGAGTTCTAACCATGACCTGGTTTCATGGATACTTCATTGGTCCCTTTGGTGACTGAGACTTGGTACAAACAAATTTTTTTCTGAAAATTTTGTCATGCTAATCATTTTTCTGGTTTGACAGTGAACTGCCATATGATCAGTGGTTTGGTGAGGTTTCGGAAGAGGCTATGCTTCGATTGAGTGGAAGAACTAAAATGATGAATGGGGAGCGGGATCTTAACAGTCCAACTGCATCTATATCAGCTCAGTCGATCTCTTCAATTAGATCTCATGGAAGCAACTAGTCATCAGTTAATGGTACCACTTGTGATCTATGGGGTCAGAGTAGGGTCATTGTGTTGCCTCGAAACAAGCCAATTCTTGATAGGCCTGCACATGTTCTGCCATTTTGTGGCAGTCATGTATAAATAGCAGACTGTTTATTCTTTTAACAAGCTGCCTTTGGTGTTTTAACCTGTGTAGGTTGCGATTATTTTTAGAGTTTAGGACGTCTTTTGCTTGCATTGGCCTAGCAAACCAATTTGAGATTGTAAATGTTATCCATTCTTTCTTTTTGTTAATGCTGTATTGTATCATTATCATGCATTGTGTCATGTTAGTTTGTATGTACAATTATTGAATTTCTGGCTGGGATGTGTTTCTGGTTTTTTGAGTGTACACCATTGATAAGAATTCTTTCCAATGGAAAGACCACATAAGGTGATGGATTCTCTGTTCTCAGCCCTCTCTCTGTGTTTGTGTGTTTGCACGTGCATACCCTGAATGAATTTCCTTTGTAGTTTCAATTAATCAGTCTTGGGAAAAGTAGAAGGAAAAATATAATGCGAGAAATTGCAGAAAGTAGAACAATTACAAATGGGAGACTGCAGAGATTGATCAGCACCTGTAC
Source organism: Nuphar pumila (assembly GCF_984573655.1). Classification (NCBI taxonomy): domain Eukaryota; kingdom Viridiplantae; phylum Streptophyta; class Magnoliopsida; order Nymphaeales; family Nymphaeaceae; genus Nuphar; species Nuphar pumila. The sequence goes on from NC_143256.1 coordinate 13,733,865, forward strand.
ATGATTAGCACGTCTATAGTCAAACCGCGTGGAGCATCACACCTCCCTGATACTAAACTGTAAACTGCAAAATAACATATCAAGTACCAATGGCATTTTATCGGGGGTGTCTGCCATTCAGACCTGTATTAGATTTCATAGTGCCGGTTTTAGTTAGTTAGCTCATTCAATCATATTGGATTCAGCCTAAATGATATCTGGATACAACGAAGCATACTTATATTTAGAAACTGGTTCAAAGATATTGTCATTCAAGCAACAATTGAAGTATATTAATATTTAGAAACTGTTTCAAATAGACTGTCAAACAAAAGTAGTCTACTTTATTTGTCAATGCTATTTTTTATTTCTTATTTTACTCTTTCATTGTATTCAAATGTGGGTGTCTATTAGTTTTGTATTAAGTGTATGGAATTTTAGCCCTTTCATTTATTTTGATCAAATTATTGTTTGTTGAGGATTTTGCATGGTTATAAAAAAATGTTTATGTAGCTTGCAAACTATTCATCATTTTTTTATAAGCAATTATTCATCAAATTTGAGATCTAGATGGTTCCATCTTTGCTACAGTCTACATGGAGCCATTTCAAGGTAGTCAAATGGGTCGAGCACGTGGGTCTTAAAGTTGCCACAGAAAATGCATGGTCCAAAACGTATTATGCAGTAAATGAGTTCCCGAGTGTTGAAAGGGTTTTGGTTTGACCCTGAATCTAAGCAAGTCATATCTCCTATGAACTATGCAACAATTACATAAAGGTAATTTTCTTAAAGGATCATAGTGCATTTTCACTTTTCTCTTCATGTAGTTTTTTTTTTGAAGGAATAAATCATTTCTTCATTCAGCTCATACAAGCTGGTTGGTCGTTGAGAATTCGACCTTAATCAAATAGAACAAACTTCACATATAGAGGTCACCGTTTACAATGGGGTGTAGCCTCTCCAAATGCTCCACATCAGAAATGATAGATCGGTTCAGGTCACACAACATTGCAGCTTGTCTCTTTGAAGATTCTGGCATTCCTCTCGTGCCAGGCTGAGATGATCCAACAGTGCCAGACAAAGCACCAAGGCCCAAGAAGGAGATCTCTTGCCCAGGATTCCATCCTAACCATTAACCATTGGGTAAGGCAGCGACCAGGCTAGCCGTAAGAGCTCCTTGAAGAAAGGGCAATCCAAAAAGAGAGCACAAGGGCTGGGCAGTTGCATGCCCCACTTTTTCAGGTCCCCCTATCCAAGAGTAGCAACCAGGTGAAGAGGCTGGCTCTAGGGGATGGTACCCCTACCCTAGATGGTATATGCAGGTAGCTGTGCTCAGCCCGGATCAGTAAGATAGTAACAACTATTTGTAATTAGAACAAGAAATAAATAAATATAGGGTTAATCTAATCATTAAACTAGTTGTATTTAACATTAGATGAATTTAAACTTATTAAAATGACTAAAATATCTTTAAAAAAATAACATTTTTGAAAATCAAGGTCTCTTTTTTGGGAACTACAGGTCTTCTACATTTGGAGGGAAGTTAAAAGTCAAACATCTTTTTCAAAAACATAACTTTATAAATCTATCAAAATTACCTTTGTACCTCAAAAAGTAACTATGCAATTTCATAAATGTTATTATTTTATAGGCATTTTTAAGGTTGAATCCATCAATGTTAAATATAACTAGTTTAATGTTAGATTAACCTATAAATATAAATGAAGGCCTATCCATGGATATGTTTCAATTTAAGATAATTATAGCAAAGAATAAGGTCGAAAAATGACCGTACTCTATGGATAATTTGATGTGTTTTTCTAAAAATCGTATAATTTTCACTATTCTTCTGCAAATACTCAACTTCGTTAAGTCCTTTTTATCCTCCACAATTGCAAATTGATGGGTTATTGCGATAAAATTGTATGCTTGCCGGCTAGTGCAAACTCCCACTTAAATCCAGAATCACACGTTTTCTTGTGAACCTCACAAACTCACATAAATTTATTTACGAACATTCAGTGAAACTGAAACCCCTAACGTAACAAATATCCTACATAATACGCATATATAATATGAACCTCGCATAAATTTATTTGTGCACATCCGGTTAGACTGAAACTATTAAAATCACAAATATCCTACTTATTCACATATACTTTACCAGCTTTCATAAATATATGTGTGAACCTTCACTTAAACTAGTTGCATTTAACATTAGATGAGTTTAAATTTATTAAAATGATTAAAATATCTTTAAAAAAATAGCATTTTTGAAAATCCAGGTCTCTTTTTTGGGCATTACAAGTCTTTTACACTTGGAGGAAGGTTAAAAGTCAAACATTTTTTTCAAAAAAATAACTTTATAAATCTATCAAAATTACTTTTTTACCTCAAAAAGTAACTATGCATTTTACAAAATATTATTCTTTTGAAAGCATTTCAAAGGTTGAATCCATCAATGTTAAATACAACTAGTTTAATGTTAGATTAACCTATAAATATAAATGAGGGCCTATCCATGGCTATGTCTCAACTTCAAAGAATTACAACAAATAATAAGGTCGAAAAATGACCATACTATACGAATAATTTGGTACATTTATCTAAAAATCCTATAATTTTTGCTATTCTCCTGATGTCAAAATTCGTAAATACCCAGCTTTGTTAGGACATTTTTACCCTTCACAATTACAAATTGATGGGTTATTACGATAAAATTGTATCACTCGTCAGCTAGTGCAAACACTCAAATCTAGAATTGCACGCTTTCATATGTGTGCCTCACGAATTCACATAAATTTATTTATGAACATTCGGTTAAACTAAAAGCCCTAACATAGCAAATATTCTACATAATTCACATATATAATACGAACCTCACACAAATTTATTTGTGCACATCTGGTTAGTCTGAAACAACAAAAATCATAAATATCCTTACTTATTCGCATATACTTTACCAATTCTCATAAATATATGTGTGAACCTCTACTTAAACAGAATGTCACATCACAAATATCATACTTAAATATTTGTGAATTTATGACATATATGCAAATTTCTTGCATATATGTGGACTTTCTGACAAATATGCAAAATTTGCCGATACATTGCATATGTTTTGGATGAATACTATGCAAGTTTTCTTATGATTTGTGGAGTTCTCAAATCATATATAAACTCATTTTTGTACCTAGGGTTTCTTTTTCTCGTTTGTTTCTACCTTCTAGAACCCTCTTTATTGTTTCTCACTCCTTGCAAAGATTTTCGTGTAATTTGACACTGCATTTTGAGGAGGTTGTGGTATCATCCATGTCATCGACTTTCCCATCTACAAGTTTGAACAGTGAGTTCCATACAATATATATGCATATTGTTTGTTTTTTCACACTGAACTTTTTTTTATATGTGATAATTTAATAACCCTATGCATATTTCTGTTTGGTTGTTGCTATGGATGTCTTTTGCATGTTTTCCTATGTTGTTATCAACTTTTTCAGCCACCAGATTTATCGTTTAGGGTTTACTATGTTTAGGTTTTTTTTCATAGATATATATATTTGTTTTTGTTATAGATGATTTATGATTGTTTTCTTGCCCTTTAATTAATATTTGTTGCTCTTGTTTTAGTATAATAGGGCTAGGGTTCACTGTGCACAAGCATTGAACATCTATAGTGGTTGTTGTAGGCGGTCAAAGATGACATCTAAAAGGGATAAAGTACACTACTATAGGTCTGATTGATCTAATCAAAGATCTATAGTGGTCTTAAAAAATAATACCCTTAAAGAATTTATGACTTTAATATCTCATAAAATTGATATATGAAAGACTTATTGAGCCTCTAGTATAGTTATTCTCCGAACATAAACAACCAACAAATATTGATAAATGCTTTGAACGATGATGATGTAGAATATATGTTATTTAGTGGTAATGTTTACTTGGATGCATGCAAAGTTAATCAATAAATAGTTAAATGAGGAATAGTTGATGAATTGAATGATGTGAATAGAATGCGCATCTATCTCAGACACCGTTTATCGAGCTCAGTCCTTTGCCAATTTGATGTTGTACAAAGGCCAATGAAAAGCTAAAGGTTGAGATGACATCGATCATTTAGGTGCCAGGTGTCGATATCTCGATAGATGAGTTGTGGACACTTGTGGGTTAAATGTAAATTTATATTGTAAGCTTCAAACATTAAGGATGTAACCACATACACACATATAAGCAGTGGATAATGTTGCACTTCTTTTATTATTTGTATGGTTTAGATTCAGTTTTTGCTTTGATTTATGAAATTTTATTATTTTTGTGGTTTGTACATGCACACACACACATATGAATGAATATATGAGCATGTATGAATGAATGAATATATGAGCATGTATGAATGAATGAATGTATGAGAATATACAAGCAGGTTCATTATAAATAAATGGATGCTAATAAATTTATGCAAATATTTACTAGAATGAGAAAGTTTGCATAATTTGTCAACTTTCACAATTATTTTATACAGAATGTCTCAATTTTCATAAATATTTTATGTGGACTTCTTCATCCTCACAAACATTTGTTAATTTCTGCATTTATTTTATGTAGACTTCCTCGTTTCAAAAAATATTTGTATATGATTGACAAATATTTGCAAGGATGAACAAGTTTGCATAAAATAATTACAAAAGTTGACATATATTTGCAATGATGAGACATGCCACATAAAATAATTGCATAAATCGACAAATATTTGTCTCATCACTGCAAATATTTGTCAATTTATGCAAATTATTTTATGTGAACTTTATTATCGTAGAAACACCCAATTTTTGTAAATATTTGATGTGGACTTCCTCATTCTTGTAAATATTTGCCATTTTTCATAATTATTTTATGTGAACATCCTCATTCCAATAAAAACATGCTCACATAAATTCATTTAAATGACATTATATACAATATCAATGAGTTATAATATTTGTTCTTGCACACAGATTTATAAAACAATCACATTAAAGTCATTGTTGTGGATGCTGTCAAGGGCGCGATCATAGCTCCTTAATGTCCTTATTTGCATTCTCGAGAAGAACAACTTTACTTCGTATCATATCCTTAAGCATGCAATATTAAACAAATTCAAAATTTCATACAATAACAAGACAAAAAATATTGAAAAGCATTGCAAAAAATAAGCAAACTATTTGCGAGGATGACTAAGTCCCCTAATCAAATAGTGTTCCCTAATCATGCTTATAATACAAGCTACACAACATATAAAAAACAAAAAACTGCAAGTTGAGAACCATTGGTTGGGAAACACTCTTTGATTCCGCTGTCAAAGATGTGCTTTTCGAAAAAAAATGTTGTCAATGGTTCAACCATGATGAACTGCCGTCAATGAATAGTTGTCAAAAATAGTTGCTGGAACTAGTCGTTGAAGGGGATCACTGGTTGAGGACCACAAAGAACCCTAGTTTATGCAAAAATAGTCATAGGAGTGTGAACAACGAGTTTATATATGATTCATGAACTCTGCAAAAAGTAAGAAATATCACATATATGTCATAAATTCATAAATTTTTAAATAAGATATTTGCGATATTGTGACGATCAGTTTAAGTGGAGGTTCAAGCATATGTTTAAGCAAATTCATGAAGTATATGCGAATAAGTATGATATTTTGGATGTTCTGAGATTCTTAACCAAATTTTCGTAAATATATTTATGCAAATTGGTGAAGTATATACAAATAAGTATGATATTTGCGATTTTAGTAGTTTCAGTTTAAATTATGCAAGGATCCTATTAGATATGCAAATTATGTAGGATATTTGCGATGTTAGGGGTTTTAGTTTTATTGAATTATGCGAGTTTGTGAGGTCCGCTTAAGAAAATATGCGATTTTGGATTTAAGTGAGTTTGCACTAGCCATGAGCAGTATAATTTTATTGCAATAACCCATCAATTCATAATTGCAAAGGGTAAAAAGTCCTAACGAAGTTGGGTATTTGTGATTTTGGACATCAGGACAATAGTAAAAATTATAGGAAAGCGCATCAAATTATCCATATAGTACAATCATTTTTTGTAATAAGGCTTCAAAAAAATTTCTTCTTCGATTCTTGAGGACGTGATCTTGGTACGATGACAAAACCAATTGCATAGTGTCAGATGGACAACAAGATTAAGCTATCAATGGGCCTCCTAATTCAACTATGATAGCCACCTCAGTGAATTTGTGGTCCATCTAGGTATACTATGGATATTGTTGGTATGCCATCAAAAGTAGTTTAATACAACTGATTATATCATACATAGTTATCAAAAAATAAAATGGACATGAGAAACGATGAGTGAAGTGGAAGTGAGTATTGAAAAGTAGTATGAAGCAAGAAGATACCTACATAAAATCTTTCAAAAAATATATTAATCTTTCAAGATACCTATATAAAAAACAATATAAAGCACAAGTGAAATTAAATAAGAGATTACGTGAACACAAGTATAAATCCATACGAAATCAACATGCAAGCTTGTTATAGATTAACTATTATTTTCTAATATAAATATGTAGGGAGTGAGTGTGAGCGAGTGAGAAGTGAGAGGAAAACGTTAAGTCCTCGCTTGTTCATATTTATGAAAAATATGTCAGCTCTGCCTTTCTATGTGAAAGCTTCCACTGAGAGATATATAAAAGGATTTACACATAAAAAGTGGTAGGTGGTGGTAAAAACTTGGCTCACTTTGTCAGTTTGGCACTTTTCCATCATGATGATTTGATGTTTGTTTCATTGATGGTGCAAAAGGATTACATCAAGGTTGTCAGCTCAACCCTTCCCCATATAAGTTGCATGAAACATATAAGGCCTTAGGAAGCAAGAAAGTTTATTTGGAAAATGAGGAGAAAGTGGAGCTTACCACATAAGAGAATCGAGTTTTTCATATTTCAGAAAAAGCTTATCGAAGCTTCATATTTTAAGGAAATGAAGAGTTTCCAACTTCTGAAGCACACTTCCAGAAAAGCAAGCTTCCCCATGTAGCAAGAAGCTTCTAGTAACTATAATATAAGATAACAATCTACATATGGATTTGCAACTACAATTTAGCTGATAATTTTGTTGTGGAGCAAACTGATGTAACAAAAAAGTGCAATAATAATGGATCAGCTACTCCTTTCTTAAAAAAAGGCAAAAAGAATAAAAAAGGATTAACCACCTCTACAAATTTTAATATACTACTTGAGCTGAGAAGATAAAGGAACTCACAAACATATGCTTAGATTGCATTTTTTAATATAATACCTTTTCTAGGGAGATAAGGAGCTAGCAAATGTATTCCGACATTAGGTAGATATTGAATGTCTTAAAGTTCTTGCACCCATCTTTAGTTTTCAAGAACATGATACATATATTTGTTTTATTGAAAAAATGATCGTACTACCCTTAAGAATAATTGTATTTCACCACGTATTTACAAAATATCGCAATATCCTTGCATATCCACCTGCTTAATTTTTAGTGAATTTGGGGGGTACTTTTGATGATTTTACCCTTATGCTAAAACTTAAAAAGCAGCTTTTAACATTTCAAGCGAAACTCTCCCGATCTTAGAATTTCAGCAAAACTCGACTTCAAAAGCGTATATGAGATTCACCTATAGAACAAAACATCAAAAGTACAATTACAATGTGATTATGACTATAACACCCTTTTGCTAAAATATAAAAGTGGATTTCAATGTCACAACCAAGCGAAGCTCCACTTTTAGGGGATTAAGAGATTCACTATACATGAAACTAGCAAAGTTCAAAATTTCAATTGGAACTCCCGATCTTAAAGTTTCAGCAAACTCGACTTTAAAAGTGTAATTAAGCTTCACGTATAAACAAAACAAAAAGGGTACAATTATAGTACAATTCAACATCTAGCAGATCTGTTTCCCTTTTAAAGTTTAAGCGAAACTCTTGTTTTAGCATAGCTAAAATTTTGGCAAAAGTTATTTAGATATAAAAGCGGATTTTTAAAATACAGAAAATGAAGATGCTGTATGCCAAAAATGTTGCATCTTCTAAATTGCCCTATATATTTCAAATCTTCTATAATGCCCTATAATTTTCAAAATTTGCCTGATGTCAGAATTCACAAATTTTTTATTATAAAAGGACTTTTTTACCCTTCACACAAGCAAATTTTCTCTCTATATGCAAACATCCTCCCAAATATCCAAATTTCTCCTAAATATGCAAGTTTTCTCATAAATATGCAAATTTTCTTCTAAATATGAGCATTTTCTCTCAAATATGCAAATTTCCTCCTAAATATGTGATTTTTCACCCAAACATGCAAATGTCGTACTGCATTTGCAAATGTTCTCCTGCTTGTGCCATTTTTTTAATGGTGGTTCACACATGTGTGAGGACATTCATAAATGAGGTTTGCATATTTTGAAGACATTCACTTTTGAAGCTTCATTAAAGGCTTTAGCGGTGCTTTTAAAGCATCACTAAAGGTTTTTTACCTTTAGCGACACTTTTACAAATATCAAGCATGAGACCCTTTGCTTGGCATGTCATGACATTTACAAATATAGTACGCCATTCACAACCATGAGTTGCAAAGGTCACCAACATATGCAAACTCCTTTTACTAAAATCACATAAGAGGCACAAGCAGGAGGATGCTGGCAAATGTGTGAGGACATTCATGTGCGAAGGAAAGGACATTCACAAATCTTAGATTATTTAGTTAAAAAAGGTGCGTACATTTTGAGGACCTCCGCAACTCATGGTTGATAATGTCCCCAAAATATATAAGCCTTTTTTTAATAAAATCACATAAGGGGCACACACAGAAGGACATTCACAAATGTATGAGAGGAAATTCACATATTTAAGAGAAAATTCGCATGGAAAACTGAGGTCGCTGACCTACATCTGCACACAGGTGCGGCAACAGGCGGTTTTGCACCCTTCAAGAGCAGCAGAGGGGTGACACTCGGCTAAGCTAGGCCCAATCCTGGCATTGCTGAAGTTCTGCACCACTTTTGACAGATATAAAGAGGAAGAGAGAGGTGATCTCGGGTCGCTCGTCTCTTCCTCCCCCGGGTCCTCAGGTGGTGACGACACTAGTGGTGCTCTATTGTGCTGAGTCTGATTTCAGCATGAGGAGGATACGGTAGAGGTATGTGAAGCAAGAGATAGCTCAGAAAAATTATGATTCTATTCAATAAGGAATATGTAGTTTTTAAAAATGTTATAAGAAAAAAAGAAAGGAAAAATTACAGGATATTGACAACAACAAATAAAACAAAATACAACAAGAAATCTATGTAAAACAGAAAGTAGAATGAGATGCTCCATGAGATGCAAGATTGAGTAGAAACTGATACTGTGATATGATCAGGATGGGTAAGGCCAATACTCCCCCTCAAGTTGGAGTCGACAGTTGCATGACGCCCAACTTGGAAATAAGCTTGTGAAATCGGTCCCTCCCAAGTGGCTTAGTAAACACATCAGCAAGATGAGTTTTGGTAGAGACGTGATGTGCTGAGATAAGACTTGTTTGTAATTTTTCACGAATAAAATGACAATCCACCAAAATGTGTTTAGTGCATTCATGAAAAACAGGTTTCGCAGCGATGTGAAGCGCTGATTGATTGTCACAATGTAGCTTTATTGGTTGCAAATGAGAGAAACCAAGATCTTGTAATAATGCATGTAAGCAAATTAACTCACAAGTAGCTATTGCCATAGCTCGATATTTGGACTCGCTGAAGGATGTGGATACCGTATTTTGCTTTTTAGATAGCCATGAGATGGGATTCTGTCCCAAGAATATGAGGTATCCAGTAACTGAACGACGGGTTATGGGGCAAGTGGCCCAGTCCGAATCACAATAAGACGACATTGTAAGGTGTTGCATGAATGCATAAAAATCCTTTTATCTGGCGAAGACTTCAAATATCGAAGGACTCTAAAGGTTGCGTCTTGATGTGAAGTCCATGGGGCTTGCATAAATTGACTCAATAGTTGAACTGAATACACAATATCTGAGCGTGTCACAGTTAAATAAATAAGTCTTTCGACTAAATAACAATATGGAGTTGGATCTGGTAATGGATCTCCATCATCTGGTCTAAGTCGACATTTCTGATCCATAGGGAATTCTATGGGCTTGGCCCCAAGAAGGCCAGCATCAGACAAAATATCCAGAATATATTTCCACTGACTGAGGAAAATGCTAGAAGGAACACACGTCACCTCGATGCCAAGAAAATACTTAAGTTTACTTAAGTCTTTAAGGTGAAATTGTAATATCACGTATTTTCATACTTAGTCATTTTGAGATTTTTCAAAAATTTGGCTAAGTATAGAAGAAAAATCATTTGAACCTTGATATTAGAACAATGCTTTTGAGTCTGGGCTTCACTCAGATCTCATCAATTAGGTCTAAACGAGCCATTTAAAATGTAAGAAAGAGTTTTGTTTCTGACCTTTAAATTCAAGCAAAATTTAAGCGAGATTTGGGTTATTTTTGGGCAAAATTCAAAATTTATATTCATGTGATATATCATTGGATGTGTCTTGGAATGCCGAGCGCAACAATATGTTACTTTTCAGAATTTGAGTTTCGGTTGACCCAGAAATCCTATTTTTTTGAAAAAGGAGCAGTTTGTCGGTTCAGTTCTAGATTTGATTCAGACTGGATCCAATGGATTTGATCCAAATTAATATGGATCTGGACCCTACCAATACCATATTAATTTGGATTTGGTCTAGTCCAAATTTCATTTGTATTTTTGAAGATGGATTTAGATCTTGGATCTGAATCCAGATCCAAATCTATGCCCAATGATTTTATAGCTTTAAATTCATTAAAAAACTTTAAATTAGAGTTAATTAAGGTTCAGAAGTCTCCCAAGTTATTTTGACTATTTTTAGATAATTATTAATTATTTAATACTAAATAATTAATTAATTTTATTAATTCTGAATTTTTAATTATGATTGTTTAGGACTTCTAAATAGAGTTCTTAAACATACCAAAGAAAGTTTTAGAAAAGACTTTAAAAAAATTGAAAACTTTGAAAAGTCAACCTAAAAAAGATTTTTTAACATTTTGAAAAAGGGAAAGAGAGAGTCCTTAAAAGAGGAAACTCTCCTTCTCCAGCCCATCTAGAGAGGGTTGGAGAAAGGGGGACGTCACCCTCTCTCTTGGGTATTTAAGAAAAAAAAAGAAAGGGAAGAAAGAAAAGAGAAAAGGGAAAAAGAAAGGAGGAGAGAGAAGAAGAAAAGAGAGGAAGGAGGAGGAAGAGGAAGAAGGATGAGCCTTCTTCTCCAGCCATCCAACGTTTATCCACCATCATTCTTGTTCTCTTTTCAATTCACGATCAAGGTACGAGTTTCTCTTTTGATTTTAAATGAGAAAAGGAGCATGCATTTCGTATTCCATGCAATATTTTAGTAAAACCAATGAGAAAAGAGTAAATATTGATATTCACTCTAAGATCCATAGTTGAGGCTAACATTTTCCCTTTTTCGAAATAAAACTGCATATGAGTGTGTATATGCGCTTTTACACACACACATATATATATATATACTTTAACATGCTATTGATCTATGGAGCTGGACCGATCTGCCATGTGTTTAACGTGAGCAGACCTGGTCCAGATCTTGTGTTTAAAGTTTTGAAAAGAAATAAGAAATCAATGCAAATCTGTTTTGTTAGAAAAAAAAATTGTTTACGCTTATGGTCATGTAAAATAGACAAATCTGTTTTGATTATGGTTCACTAGTTGAATAGCATGTATCGAGGCATGCACGTGACTGTTTATTTTCCTTATTGAATTATGTGAGATTGTGAATCAGCATATGTAAATATAACTATGTGTAAGTAGGCATATTTGAGCCATGATGCTGGTAAATGCATGTATGTATAGATATGCAGAGGTTTATGACATGTTTAATGACATATTTGATGGGAAATGGTTGTGTAATGGGGGTTATGTAGAATCTGATTCTAAAAAAAATCAAATGTGCATGCATATTAGTAAGTTTATTTGTTCACATGTGCTCACTAAAATAAAAAACTGCATATGCATGACTGAGAATGGGTATTCATAGGCATATTTACGCATAAAGTCTGAAACTGTATGATTATTGGCCACACGAAATTGTTATGCATGCATATCTCAAAATAGCACATGATTTATCCTTGCATAGTTATGTTTGGCTCATGTTTTTGCATTGTTGTTGGGTTGACTTGCAGCCCAACCAAGTCTTGCTCAGCTGGCTTGTCAGGCCCTAGTAGACCTGGACAGGTTCAGCTTGTGCAGGGTGGTGACTGTGTTTTGAAAACCTAAATCGACTGGGTATATATTTGTTGTTTTTTATTGTGGGCCGACTGGCAGCCCAGCCGAATTCGGCTGGCCTGTCAGTCCTTGGCATCTCTTTCTGGCCCAACTATATATTGGTTGGGCATGGTATTTAAAAGCTAACGAATATATATATATATATATAAATATATAAATATAAATATATATATATATATATGAATGCAAGATTTATTTATTAGAAATTCTGGTTCTCTAAGAGCCCCAGCCAACCCACTATATATATATATGAATGCAAGATTTCCAGATTTTGTTAAGAGCATGCATTTTGATTCTAATACATGTTATGACTAGATTTTTTCACATGTCTTGACTTGACATGACATGCTTGAGCAATTTATTATTTCAAAGCTGTTCCAAGGACATGTGCACTCATAAAAAGAATGTGTTTGGTTATGTGATCTAGTTTCCATATTTCGCTAAGGTGGTTGGTTTATCTTTATGCATACTAATAATGGAACTTTCCACATGCCTACTTGACACACCCTGTTTGTTTTAGTTTTTAATTGCAAATTTGGCTATCATATGCATACACATACTTCGAATATGGAATGTTTAATGTATGTGCTTATGTGGGAGCGTGTGCTCATGCTTGCGTGATAAATGAAAGCATGTAAATAACATAGTGGGGTAAACTCATGCATATGAATATTTCTGTTTCATACACTTGGTTAAATTGGCATATATGGATGAACATTGGAAAGCATGTTGACACCATTTTATATATGGCATGTTATAATTTTTGCATATGATGCATAGATGGTCAAAATAGATTATCATAGTAGGTCTGGTGAGCCTTGAGCTTGGATTGCTCATTCTTAACTTGTTTTTAATGCATTGCAAAAGGCACATTGATATTGTTTCACTGTATTGCATTGTTCTAGATTTTTCTGTGGGCTGTAGTCCCATGATGGGTCTCGCATGGGGATATGCGAGCTTGTGTATTAATTTTTGCATGTTGAATTATAAATTAATGAATTGTCCATTAATAACAAAATAAAGAAAAAGAACAATGTAATATAGGTTCTGATATATCTCATCATTAGAATGAGACTCTTAGAGTTTCAGTTTTGGGGAACCATGAGGATATAAAAACTCTGTGTGCATTGTTACTACCCCTGAACCCGATATTGAGGTTCTTTCTCCTAGCCACGGTTTTAGGAAAAGTCCACTACTTTACCTGGGGGTGGTGTGTAGACACAACTATTGTTTTGGTATACCAAGAAAGTGACACTTGTGGATGTGGAGGTCCCTAGTGTCCCGACATTAGATGTTGAGGTCTAATATTCCGAAGGTTAATTCGGTCGAGGGATAAGTCTGGAACCCAGTAATAAATTATAATTTATGTGCTAAGTTACCCTGAGAACCCTACTTGACTTTGAGAATTCTTACCCGTTTGATATATCCGCGAGCAACTGTAATAAAAAGAGAAACTTAAATGTGTGCATCCTAATAGGGACATGCATATAATAAGAGGACTTGATAAAGATAATAATTTATTCATGCATGTTTACTGACATCATGCATTTTTCTGTTATGCATTAGATCATGCATATTTACTTACTTTTCCTTATGATGCATAGTTGATATTATGATATTGCATCTTGTTGCATGCTGAATATCTTTATTGCTTAAATAAAATTTATGAAAATTATTCTAGTAATGTCCCTCTAAATTATTGCATGGATCTTATCTGTATTTACTTATGCTTATTTGTTTTATTTGAGAGATTCATACACAGAATTCTTAGGATTTTGACACCCTACTTTTGATATTTTTGCAGCCTTGGATGCCCAGTGAGGCGACTTGCTCATGAGAGGAGCTTCGAGAGGACTACACGACTGTTTGATAGACTCTCTTGGACAACATGACTCTTTTCTTTGCATTTAATTTTTATGCACTCTGATATCTTGCATTTGTCACTTGACTCTATTATTCTGAATTAATAAAGTTGGGCTGCTATAGTTTGGATGACGGGTGTAAGATCCCTTTTGGTTTGTCAAGTTTCCTACTTGTGTTGGAACTGTAAAGGTCCCGGGTCTCTGGGAAGATTTATGCAATGGTTTAAAAAAAAAATTCTGCTCTTTTTCTTGGGTATGAGTTGTGATTGTTATAGAAATCGTGTCTAAAGAAAATTCTTAATTTTGGTAATCTTCCAGTCATTATCTCCAGTGATAATAATTGCGTCAACATAGATTAGAATAAGAATGAAGCGGTTGGATATTCACCGCTTAAATAAAGTGTAGTCAACTCGAGATTGAATGAATTGAGCATCCTTAAGAGTAGAAGTGAGTTTCATGAACCAGTTTCTCAAGGATTGCTTCATTCCATAAATAGATTTATGAAGTTGACATACTTTATTCATCCTTTTAACTCGAAAACCAGGAGGAAGCCGCATGTAAATCACCGTGTAAGAATGCCTTGCTTACATCAAGCTGACAGAGGAACCAACCCATCATAGTTGCTAAAGAAAGTAAGTACCGAACAATGGCTAGTTTTGCTACTGGTGCAAATGTGTCATGATAGTCAAACCCTTCAATTTGTGTGTACCCTTTTGCCACAAATCATGCCTTATAGTGCTCAATGGATCCATATGCTCGGTATTTAACCTTATACACCCAACGACAACCAAAAGGGTGTTTGTCAGAAGGTAATGTAACTATAGACCAAGTGCGATTATCTTCCAAAGCACAAATTTCACTTGACATTGCCTCACACCAATGCAGATATTTCACTGCCTCGTCAAAATGTCTAGGCTCATCATCAAAAATAAGAAATAAGCGGAAAGCAACATGGGATGGAGAGTATGAATAAAAATGTTGAAAATCTCCAATGGCGTAACGACACTTGGAAGAAGCGAGTTTTGGAGCCGACGATAGACTATGTGATTCAGGTGAGAGCCGAACAAACATAATCCTTAAGGTAAGATGGTGTGGATCTAGGTCATTGGGAATGACACATTTGTGTAACGGGTTGAATTGTGGTGGAATTGGGTGGTGAATTGGATGGATCCGGTTCATTGGATGGTGGTGTATTGGGTGTTGAATTGGGAAGTGAATCATAAGGAAGAGTTGGTGGATCCAGATCATTATTAGTGTCAAGTAATGGGAGAGGCATGACAATGGATATGTCATCTTTTTCAACGTGACCTTGGAAAGGAAGAACTTTTTCATAAAATATTACGTCGTGACTAGTAAATAATTTTTTTGTCTCAAGATAAAAAAGTTGATATCCTTTTTGGTCAAATGAATAACCAATAAATAAGCAACACTTGGTTCAAGAGGAGAATTTATTTTGATATACATTGAGGTTTTTAGCAAAACATAGGCAACCAAACACCCATAAATGATGACACTGAGGTTTATTTCCAAAAAGTAATTCATAAGGTGTTTTATTGTTTGAAATCTTAGAGGGAAGGCGATTGATCAAGTAAGTGGAGGTGAGAATGCACTCTCCCCAGAAGGATAGCGGAAAATGAGATCGAAAGCATAAAGCCCTAGCCACTTCTAAGAGGCGTTGGTGCTTATGTTCAACACGCCCTTTTTGTTGGGGAGTTTCGACACACGATTTTTGATGATCGATGCCATTTTGATGAAGAAAACTTTGAAAACAATGAGAAGTAAATTCATTACCATGGTCACTACGTATGCGTTTAACTGAAGATTGAAAAAGATTGCAAACTAAGGCACAAAAGCGTTGAATGCAATATAATGTTTCAGATTTGTATCTCATTAAAAAGACCCAAGTGCAACAAGAAAATTCATCGACAATGGTAAGAAAAAAATGAGCACCCGAATGAGATGGCGTGGTATAAGGGCCCTAAATATCACAATGGATAAGATCAAAGGGCTGAGCATGTTGACTTAAACTAGTTGGAAATGGAAGTTGCATTTGCTTAGCGTGGTGACATACATCACAAACATGGTTATAATTGAAAGCAAAATCTAAAACAAATTTATTTAATAAAGAACTTCGGTCACGTAAGGGATGACCCAATCGCATATGCCAAAGAATGCCTTTATTTGATGTTAAAATTTTCAAAGCATGATGAGTGTTGGGAAGGATGAGATGATAAAGGCCATCGCATAGTCTACCTGCTCCAATCATCGTCCTCTTCAAAGGGTGCTGAAAGAGACAAAAAGAAAAAAAAATAGTAATGCAAGAAACAAAAGATGCTAACTTAAGGACAGATAAAAGATTATATTCAAAATTAGGGACATATAAAACATCAAAAAGATTAAGAGAAGAATAAAGGTTAACATTTCTCATATGAGTAACAAGGATTCTTTCACTATTAGGGAGACTAATAGGACGTGGTTTAGGCAAAATAATAACATTGGAAAGAAGGTGAATATGGGGTGTGATGTAATGGGAAGCCCCTGTGCCAATGAATCAGGAAAAATGTGAATGAAATGATGAATTACCTGCAAAATTGGCGGAGGCGGGTTTGGCATCAACATTAAGCCAAGAAGCAAGTTGTCCGAGTTGGTCTTCCGTAAGCTATGAAAGAATAAATGTAGATCTAGATTCGGGCACATTAGGAGTGGGCATAGGCTCCTGTTGAGAGGCTGCGTTGGCCGATCCATGATTTGAACATTTCATGTTAGAGTTGGCCTTTATGTGATGTGGCTGATAGCCATGAAGCGAATAGCAACGACTTTTGACGTGCCCTAATAGCTCCCAGTAATCACACTTTGGATGGGGCTTATTATTCTTGGTGGAAAAGCGGTTGGCAGCCAGACAAGACTGATGAAACTTAGCTAAAAGTGTTAAATTATCAATAGCGCCACCACTAAGAGGCATGAGGAGTCGCTGTCTTTCTTCTTGAAGGATCATGGACTAAACTTTGTTGCTATTTGGAAGGGGTTTGATAGTCAAAATGTGACTTTGAATCACGACAAATGTTTTATTCAGCCCCATGAGGAATTGGTATACTTTTTCTCGCTCAAGACAAGTATTGAAGTCTTTGAATGCACCATATGTGCATGCGGGAAGAGAAGAATATGAACCAAGTTCATCCCAAAGTGTTTTGAGTGTGGTGAAATAAGTGGCAAGTGAATTTTTCTCCTGGCGGTGGTTGGAGATAAGCTTCTTCAATTGGTAAATTCGAGTGGCATTTCCTTGAGAAAATCGTTCTTCTAAGTCAACCCAAACATCCCAAGTTGTGTCCGCATAAATGACACTATTGAAGATGTCTTTAGAAAGGGCATTGAGAGATTGAAAATCGGTTGGCACTTCTAAATCAACACCAAGATTGAAAATCGGTTGATGAACTTGCTGGCTTTGGGAGAGAACCATCGCCGAACACAAATTTGTGTTTGGCATTCAAGGCCATCCGCATATCACGTTGCCAGGTTGAGTAATTATCATCCATAAGCATAAAGGTAACAAGCATGGTTCCAGGGTTGTCAACGTGATGCAACAAGTATGGTGACAAAGCATCAACTCGTGTTTCAGAGGATGAATCTTGATGAGCACCAGAAATAGGATGGGTTGTTTGAGCATGATCGGCCATAGTAGAAAGATGAAAAAGAAGCCGAGATCGTCCTTCCGGCTCTGATATAATGTAAAGCAAGAGATAGCTCAGAAAAATTGTGATTGCATTCAATAAGGAATTTGTAGTATTTAAGAATGTTATAAGAAAAAATGAAAGGAAAAATTACAGGATATTGACAACAACAAATAAAACAAAATACAACAAGAAATCTATGCAAAACAGAAAGTAGAATGAGACACTCCATGAGATGCAGGATTGAGCAGAAATTGATCCTGTAATAAAGATAGAAACTGATCCTGTGATATAATCAGCATAGGTAGGGCCAATAAGGTGGTTATGCTTGCCTCCCTTCTAGCAAAACCACAGGAATGGGCAGGAAGATGGGGGTGTAGCGACTGTGGTTGTCTGGTAGAACTAGGCAGAAGACAGTGAGATGGTGGCGACAGTCATGTGCAGGGAACATAGGAGGGAAGAAGAAAGTGGACAGTGGCTTTGGTGGTGATGCCGACTGCTGCTCACGAGCAGGTCGTCGACCTCACCTATGCAGGTGAGTCCGCTGGAGGCTACATAGGGGGTGTCGTCGGGTGGTGTACTCGGCTGGGCTGAGTTGGGTTCCAACAATGGCGTCGGCTTGAGTGGTGATGCCCCTCACCACCACTAGAAATGGTAAGGAGAGGGAGAGAGGGGGTGGTCGACACCCACCCTCTCACTTTAGAGAGAGAGTGAGAGAGAAAGAAAGTGTGTGTCTCGAGAATGCTCATTCACAAAAAAGGAATAAGAAGGGAATGAGAAAAAAGAGGGCTATGGGGTGCCTATTTATAGGGGAGGGTGTTGTGTGTTCTCTCCTGAAGACGCAGGGTTTGCTACAGTGCGTGTTTAGGGGTCCAAACGAGCACCACATATATAAACACATGGGGCTCATATCCCCATGTGTGTCTGGCATCACTTTGCATCAGAGTTCAGTGCGATTGCAAAGACTTAAGTATCCTTTCCTGCCATTCTTGCAATGAAATGACGGTTCAAGAAAAGGACAAAAATGTCCTCATCCAGAAAAAGGGAGTTCTAATCTTAACTCTTAAAAAAGTCCAAACGTTCCATTTTCGCCCTAAGCAGTAAAATCCTATGCTGCAGCGGATCACCCTTTGATGACGCACCATCTGTTGTAACAGGAGCTCCCTTTGATGACACATCCTTTACTGTTGTCTGCTGTCATCGAAGCATCCTTTGGCACCGTCTGCTACCGTTGAAGCATCTTTTGCCATCGTCTCGAGTCCAGGTACCGGCCTTGGTTTTTAGCTTGTGTTACAATACATTGCCACATTCTCGTTTGTGCCTTGTGTTATAAAACATTCCCGGGTTCGTTCCTACCTCGTGGAGATAACTATAAATTGATCGACTGGTTCGATCATTGGTGGGCGTCATAGGGGCATTTGTCGACCATCTCTTTTTACAGTCTTCTCTTCTTCTTCATTTTCGTTATATAGTATGAAAAAAAGCAATGACGCACAGGAAAGATGCTTGTTTGCCTTTATTATGTAAACACCACCACATGTTTTCCATGGAGATGTTTGTTTCACCTCCCTTAGTAAAAGTTATCTTTCCTACGAAAGAGTGTCTCTTTCATCCCCCCCCCGAAAAGAAAGCAATATCCATGCTTGAACAAAGAAGAGAGTGCGAATAGGCCAAGGGATTAAGCATTCTATTATTTCATCACAATTCCAGCAATGAACATTGCATACACAAATATGATCATGGAAAATATTTAGGTGTATGCATGGCTGATCAGACCGACAAAAGGAATAGGAAAAAAAAAAACACCCAATATAACCCAAAAAAGGCGAAAAACTCACATCAGCAAAATCATATCAAAACACGAGCCATTCTGCTATGTTCTTCTAGTCTTCAATCAAAGACAAACTGGAAAGGGTTTTCCTACAAACAAAACAGAGAATTCTTTTGACGAAGACTGCACAGAGCAAGAAATGTAAGGCCACACAACTTGCTTCCAAAGCCAAATCAACCATCAATTGCAGTTACGATCCCGTTACTGCTGCACTAATCTCCACACACGAATGCATGCATCTTCACCAGAGCTTACAACAGTGCAATCATCATTGAAAACTAATCCATAAACACCTCCCAAGTGAGCACCCTTTATGGTTATACGACTTGAAGCTGGCTTATCAACTTCATATATAATTATGCTTGTGTCTAGAGATCCCGTAGCAACTATTGTGCTATCAGGAGACCAAGCCACACAATTTATACGAGCAGTATGGTACAACATGTTCTTAAGCTTAACCTGCAGAAGATAGTCAACTGGTTAGTGAGACAAATGTTCAGGAAGTTAAAAATCAAACCTTGGTAATTAACATTACATTTCTAAAAAGGATTAATGCGGAAGGGAAAGGAAGAAAGAGAGATGGACTATGCAAATGGGAACCAAAAAGTTAGAAGTATGAACAACTTAAATATAGTGACAAAATCTATCAAAAATAAAGAAAAAAAAAACATGGATGAAGCATGACAGCCTTCCACTACTTTAATGTGTGTAAAAAGAATTTAGGAAACAAAAAGAAAATTAAAAAACCATATAGGATTTACATTGTGCCTGATAAATTGAACCATGGCATTTTGCTATGTCACATGGGTGCGGGTGCGGGTGCGGGTGCGACACGGGTGCGGCGCAATTTCAAAAATTTTGGACACGGGGACTCGGCTATATATATATATATATATAATTCTAGTAAACAATTAAAATTAAGTAGCCAAAACTATGACCTTAATTTTTTCGAAAGTTTCAATTTGGCATTCCCATTTCTTTATGGTAGTTCTTAAGCTAGCTTTTCTAATATTTGTGAAACTAGTATTTTTTTAAACTGGAAAAGCATTTATTTAGCTATCTCAAATGGTTGGGTTACCTTTTATCGTGTTTTATACATATTTTTACATAAGTTGTGACTTGTGAAACAGTCACACAGACTGTGCACACAGTCTGTGCAATGCAGTCTGTGACTGTGCAGACTGTGCAAAGTCACACAGACTGTGCACAGTCACACAGACTGTGTGCAATGACTGTGCAGTTGCAGTTGCACAGTCTGTGACTGTGCAACTGCATTGCACAGTCTGGTTATATATTAAAAAAAAAGATATATAAAAATTGTTTTTTTTTTGTTTTTTGTCTTAAAAATGGACATTTTTGGACTCGGTCAAAGTTGACCGAGTCCAAAATGTGGACGGACGCGGCCTGGACTCGTTGACCGAGTCCGACTCGGCGTTGACCGAGTCCGGGCCGAGTCCGAAGCCGCACCCGTGTCCGCACCCGTGTCGGGGCGTGTCGACTCGGGTGCGGCACCTCCCTAGCCGAGTCCGTGTGACATAGGCATTTTGTAGTCTAGGAAAACAAGGGTAATTATAATACCGCACACAAGGCCATAAATGCTTTAGAATTTTCAAGGTTTTTGGATCTAGAATGCCATTGACATACAATAGAATGAATGTCTACTACATTTTTCATAACAGGAATATTGCGCCGAATCAATTCATTCTAGGTCTTGATTGCTTTGTCACCTTCTCATGAAAATCCAGAACATGCAATTAATAGCAAAGTACACCATTATTATCAAAACTGGTATTTGTCTTATGCACCACAATTTGCTTTGTAATCCCATTGTTGCTTAAAGCTAAACTTATGGTCCCCAATAGTAATATTCCTGCTTATTGCTGATCTCCAATCTTTACTGGGCTCCTCCTTTTCCCAGTTCCTTCAACTTGCTTCATGTCAAATTTTTTGTGTTCTGTAATTTCAGACAGCTTGTAACATGCCCATTCTATCCCTGACAATGCTCATCTTTCTGTTTAATTAACTCTTAAGGACAAGATGTAAGGATACGTGGCATTTCTTCAATATATATATATATATATAGAGAGAGAGAGAGAGAGATGGTACCTCTCGAGTGACATGGTCCCATACAACAGCTTCTCGATTGAGATCACCAGAAATAAACATAGAGGCATCTGGGGAGAAACGAATGACGTTAATAGCACCACGATGCTTCTCAAGGACTGACTCTTCAGTGAGAGTGTCCCCATTGACAGAATAGACGTGGAGTTTCCCATCTTGGCCACCAACAATGGCCTCACTTCCATCAGGTGAAATTGCAGATGCCGTCACAGCAAACCCAAGATTCAGAGTTGACAACACTTTGGATCCACGAAGCATGATTACTCCTGAATCAGTTGAAAGCAATGCCAGCTCGGGCTTATCAAGTGCAATATTTAAGTCCTTTGGTTGTGCACCAATATCAATTTGTTCTTCATCACCACACTGATCAGCATGCAGCGGAATTCTCCTTACCTGTAAAATTTTGGAAAAAGGATCATCTCTTGTAGCAAAAGCAAGTTGAACATATTGTACATAGCTACAGTTGTTGTACAGTCAGCAAAATATAAGCCCCACAGCAGGATATCATCAATTGGAATTTGGCAGGTAGATTAAGAAATTGTTCCTTATTAAAGGAATATGCTATTCATCAGACTTGGTGAGCAATACTACCGTGTATTGAACTTTTATAATTGGCTGGAAAGCTTTCCAGACAAGAATATATGGACTATCCCTGATATTTACTATCCGAACATCAAAGAAGAGGACCAAATATTTGGAGAACACCTGATAAAATCATCAAATTGGACTAGGACAATATAACTTAAAAACGAGGAGAAAATCTCCCACCGAATAGCCTTTGGAAATCTTTCACATGTTATTGCCATTAGACATACTAGCGAGCACAGACATGCTCCCAGTCTATGTCACAGGGACTCACCAAAGAGGCCTCTGCACCCACGTCGACGCGACGCGGGTGTGGCACCCAATTCGGTCAACCCGCACCCAAGGTTATCATTGTCCAAAATGGACTTGGTTAACTTTGTCCATTAAAAAAAGGGACAGGGCTCGATAATGGGTAAGGGTACCTCGAGCACCCCCCTCCCCCCCCCAATTAAAAAAATAAGGGGGTACCTCGAGAAGGGGTAAAGAGGGATGGGGCTTGAGAATGGGGTACCACGAGAAAGGGTAAAGGGGTGGTGTTAAAATATATATATATATATACCCTCCCGCACCCCCACACCCAAGTTCTTTTAAAGTGCCGCATCGCCGCCCCCGCATCTGCACCCGTACCTATGTGACATAGCTCCCAGTTTATCCAATACATATATGCACATGTATGAATACAAATTGTAGTTAGTTGCCTGTTTATAGAGAGCGTGAGAGAGGTTGACTATACCATGCACGTGCGAAAATCAAATTCCACTTGTACAACTTACATAATGAATAACAAATAGTGTCAACTGTCACATACAAATCAATTCCTTATGTTGTGAACATTGGATCAAGAGAATTTCTGCTCATGACATTTTATATGTCAAAATTACAACTGGCACGGTAACAATGTCAGAACAAAACAATATCCATAGTGCTATGATTAGGCCAATGAAGCACTGCTCGTCATATTATATCATTACATGGCAAGGTGTACCTTTCAAAAGGTATATGTGTAATTAGGTTAACCTAAAGTTAGACATAACATACAAGAGAGTTGACTGCGACATCACCCACCATATGAGGCACTTTACAGCCCTGTGGTACCTCCTGTTATCTCTTCTCTATTCTTCGTATTCACCACATGAACATAAAGTTGAATTACTTGCTTAAAAGATGTAGTACTGCTCATTTCAAGCATGGGCGTGAACAAATCTCAATTCATTTTTTATTTCTTCTCAAGGAGTATTGAAAATGATATTACTTGCATATTTTGGTCAAACTATTTCAATGGAATATTATATAGAATTTCAAAGGCTATTTAAGTTTCTAATTCAAGAATTTGACATCAAGAAATTGGTCTCATTTACGTACCTCTTAGAGATTGAAGTTACAAGAACAACAAAGAGTATATTTATCTTTTAGAGAGAATATGTTGGAAGATACTGTTATTAGTCAGTTTGGAGCCTTGTGAATTAACTAACATATCTGTTATCCGATTAGCCTGATTAATCAATTCATGCACAATGAAATGATACTGAGATGGGCCATGAATATTCAAAAAATTGAAGGCTACTCATCAAAAAGGAATCTTCTATGCTAATTCCTTTGAAGTACAAAATAGATGACCTGCATGTATGTGCATAAAAGAACCGCCTCTGGTTTTATTTTCTTTGAGAGTGAATTCCGTACCATTGAATAGAAAAGAGACAAATGATCATAAGCTTAAATGTTGAAGCCAAATTATAAAGCCATGTCTTTTGGGCCATTTGAAAAGAATTCATGTAAAAGCAATATTACAAAAGGCAGAGATTCAGGTGAAACTTCTAGGAAGCTTTATGGTGATAAATAATATCTATGAAAAGAAGCAACCATATATTGGTGACTTGCCACTTTAATAAGAAAGAGTTGCATTCAAGATGTTTAGCACTTCAAATTTTCTGAACAGAATTGCAAATTCTCCAAGAGAGTTCAAGGCTTGACTTCATAAATCAATTCGATAGATATCTTTGCAACACCTCAAGATGGAGCATTGTTGCCTATCTCAATTAGGGGTGGCAATCGGGTCGGGTTGGCAGGTCGACCCGGCGGGTTGGCTGGTCAGCATACCTCAACCCGACCCGTTTATTAAACGGGTCGGCTGTGGCAAACACGAACCCGACCCGTTTATTAAACGGGTAACCCGACACGACCCGCCAACCCGTTTATAAACGGGTTGGGTCGGGTAAACGGATTGGCAGGTTAGCAGGTTGACTCGCCCGCCTAACCCGTTTATTAAACGGGTCAGCTAGGTTGGCATACCCCTAACACGAACCCGACCCGTTTAATAAACGGGTTAGGCGTGAAAAGATACTGTCATTTAGTATAAAGTCTGGATCTCAGGATCCAGACCCAATTCCTTTCATTTTAAACACATGCTCATTAATGTTTCATTAATGACATGCTATAATTTTATCATAACATGTAATGGGTATTTTCGTACCCTAGCTATTGTATCTGTGTGTATTTAATCAGAGAAGCAAAAATGAATACCCTGATTAGGGATTTTTGCTGCAGCCTCGTTCTCTCTCCCCATGCTGTGTTGTTGCTTGTAGATGAAGAAAGAAACCCATGATTTCTATCATGGTATCAGAGCAGCAGGTTCAATATTGAAGATCGGTTCCTTCTATGACTGATTTGTCTCCTTCTAAGGTACCTGTTTTCTCATTTTTCCTATCGATTTCTCTTGTATTTAAATCTGCAGTCCGGACTGAAATCTCTTCTTCGTACTCACCTCTTTCTTTTTGCTCTTTTGAAATACATCATTAATCTGCTTATTGTCTTCTTCAAGTACCTCCTTTTGATTCCCCTTTTTTATTTAAGCCAACGTGTTTCTCTTATTTCCAAAATCCAAAACTGAAATTTGGTCACGTTGGCATATTTCCTCCTTCTTTCATTCCCTGTTGTTCTTCTGTCATATCTAATACTTCTTTCACATTGCTGCACGTGATCTTACCCATCCATAAGCAAAATAATCAAGCAAGATCAATTTTTTTGATCTATGTGTGATTACAAGAGTTGAAAAGGATCACTCCAAACTCATTTGCATATTGACGTCAGATCAGATTGTGATCTGCACGCCCAGATCTATCTTGATTAAAATAATTTCATCTTCGAATTCATTTTCATCTCTGTTTTGCCTGTTTTCTCATTATTCTAAAAGGAAAACACATTATTTTCAAAATAACGTACCTATTACTGATTGAATTTTATTCAGAACAGATTCTTTACTGTGCAGTCCTGTTTTTCTGCCTCGTGTTCATCAGTTAAAAAAAAAAAACTAGTCTGGTCTTTAGACTTCTCTGATATTAAAATTTATGTTCTGAATTATACTAGAATTCAATTGTGGTTGGGTCTTTGTCGTAAGGCCATTTCTTATTTTTTATTCCTTCTCTTGGTTGGATCTTATTCCTTCTTGTTTTTGGCTTCAAAAGAATATGGACTCATTCCCTCATTCTCAGTCTGGTCTTACGTCAAACTTTCTCAGCCAACTCGTGTCTGAGAAACTGAACAATTCCAATTTCCTAACTTGGAAGCAACAAATCATACCATTCATAAGAAGTCAGGACCTTTCTGGACATCTGGATGGTTTTGTTCCTGTTCCTCCAGAATTCATACCACAAGAAGAAAAGAATGGCGAGAAAGATCTTTCTATTACCTATGTTAGAAATCCTGAGTATGTATCCTGGATGAAGTGAGATCAGGCGTTGGTTGCCTATATCACTTCTACATTGTCACAAGAAGTGTTTGTGGCAATTCCAGATGACTGCTCTGTTAAAATGTAAAACTGTGCAAATGTTTCATATTTACTGACAAAAATGATAAACTTTCTCCTCGTGTGATTCCCTGTGCCTTTTTAGGATATGCTGAAAACCAGAAAGGTTATAGATGTTTTGACTTCAAAAATAATAAACTATATGTGTCTAGAAATGTTTCCTTTCTTGAAAAGGAGAGCTTCTTTGATTTTAGAAAATTAAAAGACGTCACTGAGTACTCCTTTTTGCTAGATCTAATATCAACATCTGATGAATATGACCTTGATTGTAACTTTGATGATGATCAAAGAATTATTGATCTTAATGTTGAAAATGAAGAAGTTCATAGAGATACTAGTATTCAATATTCCAGGCGACAAGAGTCTAATCCTCCATGTGCACTTGAAAAATATTCTAACATTCCAACTAGACAATCATCCCGAATCTCGAGGCCTCCAGGAAAGTTTATATCAGTGGCGGAGCCAGGGGTGGGGGCATGGGTGGGCGGCCGCCCACCCTAAAATTTGAAACCGAGTCGACTCATGACTCGGAAAACCGAGTCGAATCAGGACTCGTGAAACCGAGTCGACCGAGACCCGGGCTCTCGATGAGTCTAGAGCCTGCCAAAAGAGGCGAGGGGTAAAACCCTAGCCAGTTTTCTAAAGCTCTGCCCCTCCGTTCCAGCGTTCCCCTTCAGTCACAGGCAAGACGACAACCCCATTCGCCGGCAACCCTTGTGCTCTGCAGTGCCGCCGGCCTCCCTTCGGTGAACCCGCGGTGGCGGTGCCCCCCTCTGAGCTTCTCCCTCTCGGCTGCAATCTCCGGCGACGCGAGGCACCGGTGTCGCAGTCAGTCGGACCTTTGCCAATCTCCGGCAACCATCGCTAGCAGTTTGAAGAAGACCCTCTTATCTCCTAAATTTGAGGGTGGGTTTTGTTCATGTTCAGTGGCTCTGGTGATACAGTATCCAGTTATCCATTCTACATGAGCAATACAGGCCAATCCTTCAATTTGGTTCTTGATCCTTTCTTTTTGGGGCACAACTGAACGTGGGTCTAGTTTCTTTCCTCCTTTTTGGGCGCAACCTCATTGGAAGAGTCAATCTTGCTATCCTTTCTTGGTCATCGTGCGTGCATAGGACTCTCCTTTTGTGCCTGCTGCTAAAACAAGGTATGGATGTCTATCAATGTAACGAAGGCAACGGATAGCGTATCTTTATCTACCAGATAGTTGGTGAGTGAATTGCTTGTTCTCGATTGTCTAGGATTCTTGTAGTGAGTAACTGTGGCCATTGACAGATTTTAATAATTGGGCGTCTGTATTTTTTGTCTAACAGGCATTTTTGTACTCTTTTTGCTTGAATTCTGCATATGGTGCATGTTGGTCATCATCGGTGTCATAAAAAATGTATTCATTTTTTAGCTTAAAGCTTTTTCGGGGTTCTACGGCCAATCTTGGTGGTCAGAAGCGGAGCTGGGGGGGGGGGCGGGGGCAGGAATGGGTTGTAGCCCAGTCCTGCCTCTTGAAACAGTTAAATTTTGTTTTTTTTAAAAGCCCAGTCCTAGCCCAGCTCAGCCCTGACTGCAGCAAATAGTTTGATTTGTCCATATAAAATAGATTTTTATTAATAATTGTAGCCATTTTTTATTTTATCTCAATTTTCTTTTTCGGGGGCGCTGCCCCCGAGCCCCCGACTATCACGCCATTTTTTTTTTGCTACACCCCTGTTTGCCCATCCCCCACGTCAATCCTAGCTACGCCACTGGTTTGTATCATACGAGTCTTTCTCACCCACATATAGGGCAGTTATTACATTAATTCACTCATATGAAGAACCATCCACATATTTTCAAGCAAAAAATGATATCAAATGGATAGAAGCCATGAAAGCTGAATTAGATGCACTTGAAAAGGCTTCTACATGGAATATTCAAGATCTTCCTTCAGGGAAGAAAACTATAGGATGTCGATGGGTTTATAAAATTAAAACCAAGAGTGATGGTACTCTTGAAAGATATAAAGCCCGTTTAGTAGCCAAAGGTTATGCCCAAGAATATGGGATTGATTATGAAGAAACCTTTGCTCCGATGGCTCGTATGACTACTGTCCGAACCTTAATTGCCTTAGCTTCTATCAAAAAATGGTCTATTTTTCAAATGGATGTCAAAAATGTTTTTTTAAATGGAAAGCTAGTTGAAGAAGTATACATGGAACCCCCTCCTGGTCTAAGTATTCCTAAGGGTAAAGTCCTTCGCTTAGAAAAAACTCTTTACGGACTTAAACAAGCACCAAAAGCTTGGTATGATAGGTTTAGTCGTGTTATGATTGATATTGGTTTTCAATTTTGTTTAACTGACACTGCTTTGTTTATTAAGAATTCTGATGCAGGGATCATTGTGCTTCTTCTCTATGTGGATGATATGATCATCACCGGAAGCGATAAACAGGGAGTTGAAACAATCAAAACACTTCTTAAATCTCATTTTGAAATGACTGATTTGGGCTTGTTGAGATACTTTTTAGGCATTGAAGTTGCTTATTCTCCTAGAGGATATTTATTATCTCAGACTAAATTTGCTTTTGATATTGTTTTCAGGTCTGGTATTACTGATGATAAGAAAGTTGACACTCCAGAAGTTGTTAATGTTAAAATGAAGATTGATGATGGAGAACTTCTTGCAGACCCTACTCCTTATAGACAGCTTGTCGGGGCACTTTCCTATCTATCCATTACCAGACCAGATATAGCACATGTTGTTCATACAGCAAGTCAATTTCAACATGCTCCTACTTCTGTTCATATGGGAGCAGTCATGCGTATTATCATATACATCAAGTCCTCTCTTTCACAAGGACTTTTCTTATCTTCCTCCTCTTCTCTTGATTTAATTGCATATACTGATGCTGATTGGGGAGGTGATCCCAATAACAGACACTCAACCACTGGCTTTTGTGTCTTTTTAGGGGAATCATTGATCTCGTGGAGGTGTAAAAAGCAGCAGAAGGTATCTCTCTCATCCACCGAAGCTGAATACAGAGCCATGGCAACCACGACCATGGAAGTAGTTTGGCTCCGACGATTGCTTGCTGACATGGGAGCTGAAGCAACAAAGGCTTCACAAATGTGTTGTGACAACAAAAGTGCGATCTACATTGCCAGTAACAGAACATTCCACGAACGCACCAAACACATCGAAATGGATTGTCACTACGTCAGAGAGGAATATCTACACGGGATAATTGATCTGCCATATGTCACTTCAGAATATCAGTTAGCAGACTTATTTACAAAGCCTCTCGCTGCTCCCCGATTTCACTTTCTCTTAGACAAACTTTCGCTCATTGTACCGTAAGTTTGAGGGGGAGTGTTAAAATGTAAAACTGTACACATATGTATATATAATAATATTATATTATTATTATATATATATATAAATACATTTTTCATTTCTTTCTTTTCTGTATTTTTTTTCCTTTATTTTTATTTTTTGTCTTTATGTCATCTAGTTCAGTTTGAACTAGAATGACTGTTGCTAGTCAAGTCCTGTCCAGACTTGACTAGCAATAGAGCTGTTGGACTGACACATTCCAACAGCTCTTAACAGAGCTGTTGGACTGACACATTCCAACAGCTCTAAATAGAGTTGTTGGACTGTGTCCAACAGCTCTATTGAGTCCTCTTTCAGCTGTGTATATAAAGGGGTGCAGCCCCTCTTGTATTTCATTCCAATGCTTCTTAAGCAATTGGTTTTTCATATCAATAAATAATACATTTTTGTTTTTATTTTGTTTCCGGTTATACCCTTTTTAAGGGTTATGCTTTAGTGTCATTCTTGACACTTGCCCTTGTTAATCTAAGCTCGTGTTTCGAAGATCCCCATTTCATTTCATGCTCAACAATGCAATTATGGCATCGACTGGTTCAGACATATTCTCAAGTTTCTCAGGCCAGAGTATTATTTTTAAAGAAAGAGTTTCAAATGCTAAGAAAGGACTCCATGACTATTATGGAGTATTTGAACAAAATGAAGACTATTACAGATCAATTGGCCATTGTGGGATGCCCT
This sequence comes from Nuphar pumila, assembly GCF_984573655.1. Lineage (NCBI taxonomy): Eukaryota > Viridiplantae > Streptophyta > Magnoliopsida > Nymphaeales > Nymphaeaceae > Nuphar > Nuphar pumila. The sequence continues at coordinate 13,764,138 of NC_143256.1, forward strand.
GTTAGTGACAAAGATATGGTGCGACAAACTTTGAGTAGGCTGGGGTCGGACTATCATATGATGGTTACTTCCTTATTGTGTTTACCAGATTTACCTACATTTGAAGATCTTCGTGTCAAGCTTTTACAGTATGAGATGACGTTGAAAGGATTTTCTGAAGATACTCATGCTCATGTTGGAGCACACAATGTTCTTGCCACAGGAGTTGCCTATGGGCGAGGACGTGGTAGGTATGATTTTCGAGACAAATGGGGTCAAGAAAGAAATGGACAAGGAAGTCGTGGAATACTACCTACACCCAATGTTCCTCCCAATGGGCAAAGGCAAAGGACAATACCTACCTGCTTTCTCTGCAACAAAAAGGGACACATAAAGGCAAATTGCTGGTTTAACCCGCAAAATAGAGGAAAGCAATTGGAGACAAGAAAGGGAACAGATACATTGAAAAATAGTAGAGAAGTCAAAGAGTTACTATTATTTGCCTTGGCTGAATTGAATATCAAACAGAATAATCAAGGTACTTGGTATGTTGATTCGGGTGCAGCCACTCATGTCACTGGTGATGCTGGTAAGCTCCTAAATCTTGTTTCTTATGTTGGTAGAAATAGTATAGTCACTGGAGATGGGTCTCACCACCATATTTCGCACATTGAAAATTTTGTAATCCCCATGTCCAACTATTCTCTTGCACTTTCAAATGTCATTCATGCTCCTAATATCAAGAAAAATATTGTTTCTGTCTCTAAACTTGTAGATGGCATTAATGCTTCAGTTGAGTTTACTCCTTTTTCTGTTTGTGTTAAGGACCTTCAAACGAGAGAAACATTCACTGAAGGAAAACGTCAAGGAAATATGTACGTGTTCCAAGAGAATCCTTCCTCTCGTGTTCAACCTGTTGATTCCATCTTGAAGCTCACATCATCATCTTCAGTTTCTACTGAGAGTGTTTTTAATCTTTCTGAATGTATTGAGTCGAATCTTTGGCATGGTCGTCTGGGTCATTGTAGTAGTCGCTTTATTGATAAGCTTGTTTCAAGTAGTCTTATTCCCAAGTCAAGTCTAGACTTAAGTGTCGATAATAAAAAGTGTTCTAGTTGTCTTAAGTGTAAGAGTCATGTTCTTCCTTTTCATTCCATTAATAAAAGAGCTTCAAGACCATTTGAAATTATATGTTCTGATGTTTGGGGCCCGGCTCCAGTTCCTTCCATGTATGGCACTAGATATTATCTCATATTTGTTGACAGTTATTCTCGATATACATGGATCTTCTTTATGAAAAGTAAATCTAAAACCTTCAAGTTATTTCAGAATTTTCATTCTTTTGTTCAAAACCAATTCTCTCAGAATATTATTTGTTTCCAATGTGATGGAGGGGGTGAATTCTCTTCAAATGACTTCATAAATTTCCTCCAAACAAATGGAATAAGTAGATATGTGTCTTGCCCTCACACACCTCAACAGAATGGGATTACTCAACGGAAGCATTGTTATATTGTCAAGAGTGCAATGAGCATGATGCATGATAGTAACCTTCCAGTTACCTTCTGGGCAGAGGCTTTTCACACAACTGTCTATGTCATAAATTGATTGCCTATGAACATCTTAGAGAACAAATCACCCTATTTCTCTTTGCATGGTGTGCATCCAAATTATCACGATTTGCGTGTATTCGGGTGTATGTTATGTTCATGTTGACAGTTCAATGCGGCACAAGTTTCAGGATAAGGCCTTAAAGTGCAGATTTGTGGGGTATGCTGATGATTACAAAGGCTACAAATGCTATGATCCCGTGAGCAAGCGCATAAAAATATCCAGAAATGTTGTGTTTGACGAATCAAATTTTGGTCATAATGCTAACACTCCTCCTGAAATTGAAGTTTATCACCCTTGGTTGAACTCAGATCTCTTTTCTAGTATTGATAATGTATGTTCTTCTTAATGTAATCAAAGAGACTAGGGAAACGTATCTACTGTTGCGCAAAGAACTCAAGAAAGTGTAACGTCTGAATCACTATTAGCCCTCGAAAGGTATAAAGGCATTGGTTACTCTCGACGTGAGAAGGAGATACCTCCCAGCTTTAATCAGGAGCATAATTCTCCTTATGTTTCCACTCAATCACTTGCTCACAGAAGGTCTACCCGACCTCGGCATCCTATTGATAGGTGGGTCAGTTATGAGAACTTCACGATGGATTTTCAACTTTTCTTAACCTCTTTGGGCAAGGAAGATCAACCGACAACATTTTATCAAGCAATAAATTCTAAGAGATGAATTGAAGCTATGAACAACGAAATGGCGGCTCTTCATGAGTCTGGCACTTGGGATATTGTTCCCAGACCACATAATCGGAATGTGGTTGGGTCAAAATGGGTCTATAAGATAAAGTATAAGCTAGATGGTGCTATCGAGCGATATAAGGCAAGGCTGGTTGCCAAAGGATTCACACAGGAGCAAGGACAAGACTATGATGAGACCTTTATTCTAGTTGTGAAAGTGGGAACTATCCGCATCATAGTATCATTGGCTGTTGAGCACCAGTGGACTCTCAACCAATTGGATGTGAAGAATGCGTTTCTACATGGAACTCCGAAGGAAGAAGTATACATGGAGCAGCCCACTGGGTATGCAAAAGGGAACTCTAAAGAATACGTGTGCAGGTTAAAGATAGCTATATATGGTCTAAAGCAGGCATCTCGATCTTGGTTTGACAGTTTCGCTCTTGAAGTAGAAAAATATGGGTTTAGTCGGTCTCTTCTTGACCATTCTCTTTTCATATTTAAATGCAAAGATATAATTACCCTGTTATTGATATATGTTGATGACATTATCATTACAGGTAACTCTAATGAACATATCGAACAGGTTAAAGAACTTTTGAATCATAAATTCAAGATGAAGGATCTTGGTAAACTGCGATACTTTCTTGGAGTAGAAGTTGACAGGACTCCTTAAGGCATGACGCTTACTCAGCATAAGTATACCATTGATGTTCTTAGCAAGGCAGGTATGACAGATTGTAAGCCCCTCAGCACACCCAATGTACTTCATCAGAAACTCAGTTGCTAAGATGGAGATTTGTACGAGGATCCTACAGGATATCGCAGGATAGTAGGAATGCTTCAATATCTTACCTTCACTCGGCCTGACATTGTCTATTCTGTCAATCAGGTATCTCAGTTCATGCATGAACCACATATTGAGCATATGAAAACCGTTAAACGCATTCTTCGATATTTGAAGGGTACTATTGGAGATGGTCTTCTGTACAGAAAGAGTATGCCTGGTCATCACATGCATGAACTCCTTACTTACACAGATGTAGATTGGGCAGGAGATCCAGATGAACGTAGGTCTGTCTCAGGATACTGCGTTTTCATTGGGCTAAATCTTGTCTCCTGGAGCAGTAGAAAACAAAAAGCCATAGCCAGGTCGAGCACAGAAGATGAATATAGATCAATGTCAGCTACTACAGCCGAAGTAACATGGATCAGACACCTGTTGACAGAAGAGAATCGATTTCTAAAAGTATTCTCTTGTGTGACAATCAAAGTGCTATCAACATGTCATTCAATCCTATCTACCACAGTCGTGCCAAACATATTGAAATTGATCAACATTTTGTAAGACAAAAGGTTGAAGAGAAGGAAATTGAACCAGAATACGTGCGGACTGCTGAAAGTTGTTGACTTGTTTACAAAAGGACTTATCAAGGACAGATTTTGGATGTTCATGGTCCAAAACCATGTACAACTGGAGGGGGGGTGAAAAGATAATGTCATTTAGTATAAGGTCTGGAACTCAGAATCCAGACCCAATTCCTTTCATTTTAAACACATGCTCATTAATGTTTCATTAATGGCATGCTGTAATTTTATCATAACATGTAATGGGTATTTTCATACCCTAGCTATTGTATTTGTGTGTATTTAATCAGAGAAGCAAAAATGAATACCCTGATTAGGGATTTTTGCTGCAGCCACATTCTCTCTCCCCATGTTGTGCTGTTGCTTGTAGATGAAGAAAGGAACCCATGATTTCTATCAAGGCGGGTCGACCCGTTTATTAAACGGGTTAGTTTAAGCCCAACCTGAACCCGCCTAAAAGGCGGGTTGGCGGGTCGGGTTGGGAGGTCGTGTCAGGTTTTGCCACCCCTAATCTCAATATTTGTCATATTTTATAACAAAATCTTTGCAGTTTGTAGTTCTACTTTTAAAGGCAGTGACATTTTTTATTGATAAAAATATAATTTACAATCAAGCTCCTTTACCACCGGAGAAAATTATTAACACTATCACAATTCACTATACATGGAGTTCACAAAACTATACTAGTCATCAATAACTTCACTTTTCATATTCTTTATATATTTTATATTTTTCACTCCATTGTTCTCTAAAATGCCAAAATTACTTCTGTAATATCACATAAGGGCATTTTGTGAAGCACATTCTTGTACCATTTCTATATTGAGGGATCTAACATTTCTCCATCAACGCAAGATTTCATTTTCTTGGTATTCAATTGCAATGAACATCTAGTCAGTCTTTTCCCTCAAGACATGTTTTATTTAGAACACAAGATCTTGTTGGCTTACTATGCCTGACTCAACATTGAGTAGTAATTTTAGCTAGTGTGTAAATTGCCTACCCCATCAAGGTGCAAGATTGAATTGAAATATATTCATTTCAGTGATCATATTGGATAATAGAAAGACACATCATCATGTTCTCCAGCCTAGTTGCAATCATAAGTCATCAAGAAAATCAGCTTCAAAAAGATGGTGCAAGCACACAAACCACAAGGTATAAAAATAAAGGCAACTACTACATGTACATGAAGAAATGGTGCTACCTTGTTATCAAAGGCAAATGTGGTGAGCTCTCCTTCCACCACTGCAAAACATTTAATTTGAGAGTTCTCCCTTCTCTGTAACCTTCCTGCACATCCAACTCCTTGCATCCATCGGACAATCACCCCATCATAACTGCTAGATAGAATAATATTCTGGCTGCCTTCAGAGGTGACTGCCAAACCAGTGACGCTCTTCATGTGCCCAGAAAATGATACTGGCATCTTTTCTAGGTCATTGGCTGAATATATACTAATAGTGCCACCAAGGGAAACAGTGACAAGATGATTATTCTGCCACAGGCAACCAACTAGCATTCCATCCAGTCCAGAATCAGATGAAGTAAGTGTCTTCTTCACCTTACCGTTTCCATTTTCATCAATCTCCCACACTTTTGCAGTTTTATCTGCAGACACTGTTAGCACCTGAAACAGCAAGATAAGCTTTCGCAGTAAGATATGAGAGTTGGCTACTAGAGAAATAAATATATAAAACAAAGAATGAATAGGTATCTTTCTGTTGAGTCACACCAAAAGAAAAAATCATAATCAGCAAGTGCATTCTCTTTGAAGACCTAAAAATAAGAAAAAACAATGTATCAAATATTGCATTAACACTTTCCTTTAATCCACCTGTAAAATTGCAACAGGCAATTCAGTCAAAACCAGAAATCCAGCAGTAGCCGATGTGATTCGAAGCTAACAAGGAAAATGAAGGGCTTTTCACCATCTCTATTTCTCATAGTGACATAATCACTTCAACAGATTAAGTTTGCAAACTAAAGGCTATTAAGATACAGCATACAATGCAAACTACTTGTCTTAGATGTTCAAATGATATAACCCAAATATTGTTAAGATATATATATATACATATATATATACTTGTATATATATTATATACTTTAAAGTTAAGTCAACTGTGGTTGACTTAGACTAGTTGTTGGACTGCTGGTCCAACGGCTAGAAATCTAGCCATTGGACTAGGTCCAACAGCTAGTCAAACTAATGTGGACTCCCTTTTTCTCTCCTTTAATCTCTTTTCTTCCTCCGTTTCTCTATAAATATGGGTGCCTTTGTAAGGTAAGAGAGTGATGGGTAGTTTTAAGCTTCTTGTGTGTTTTTGAGTGTATTGTAATGATGATTAAAATGTATTTTTCTTTGTATTTTTAATGTTCTTTATTAATGAAGTTATTCATTCACATTCTATTGTGTTTTATTTTAGTTATTATGTTTTTATCCAAATGCATTGTGTTTTTATTCTTGGAGTTCATTATAGAGTGCATTGAGGTCCATGCCATTTTGTGACATGGTATCAGAGCAAGGCATCATGGTCTTGAAAAAGATTCGTATTAATGAATAGCATGGATTCAAGGATTTTGCATTCCGGTATGTATCTTTAGCTTTTCTATCTTCATATGTATGGTAGGTGTTTTGAAAGGGTTATATTAAAAATGAATGTCTTCTTTTGAAATTAGAATATGTAGAAATTGTTAGAAGTCAAGCACCTTCGACCAGATCTTCATCCACAGCAGAAGAGAAAGGGATTTGCAAGAAGGAGAGGCGGCAATGACTGACACGATTCTCAATGAGAGGTTGTGCCCTATATTCAATGTTATATATATGATACAAGTTGGATTGGGTCTGTCAACCCAGACCCGATAATACCAACCATGTAAATACAATACAAAAGAATCATTTTGGGTCTAGAACTAGACCTGTACACTACATTCTCAATACCCTCCTTCAAGTTGTGCATGGTTTTGCAACATGGACAACTTGTTCTTCAAGAACCAAAAACGCATATTGGTACGGCCCTTAGTGAACAAATCTGCCACTTGGTCAGCCGTAGGAACATAAGTAGGTGCAACTTCTCTATCTTCAATCTTTTGCCGAATGAAGTATTGATCAATCTCTATATGCTTTGTGCGACTATGGTGAATAGGATTAAAAGCAATTTGTATGACACCTTGATTATCGCGCAAGAGAGTGGTGGGTAGCATAGATTCTCCAACTTCAGTCAAAAGATGTCTCAGCCATGTGGCCTTTATTGTAGCAGCCACCATAGATCGATACTCAGCTTCAATACTAGATCGTGCAAATGCACGTTGTTTCTTGTTACTCTACGTCATCAAGTTCCCATCAAGAAAAGCACAATATCCAGAAACCGACTGCCTGTCATCTGGAACTCCAGCCCAATCTGCATTTGTGTATACATCCAGTCGATGTTGCTCCCCTTTAGTCTTGGATTGATGATAAACTAGACCATCTCCAAGAGTTCCTTTTAAATATCGAAGGATTCTCTTGACAACATTCATATGCTTTGTTCGTGGATCATGCATGAATTGTGAAACTTGATTCACTGCATACACAATGTCTGGTCTAGTGAAGGTGAGATATTGGAACATACCCACAAGACTCCGATATTTCTTGGAATCTTCATATGCTTCCCCATCCCGGGATCCGAGTTTATGATTAAGGACACTAGGGGTGGATAGAGGTTTATAATCCTTCATGCCTGCCTTATCCAACAAATCCAAAGTATATTTGTGTTGGGTTAGTGAAGTGTTTCATCCTGTCGATCCACCTCAACCCCTAAGAAATAACGCAAAACCCCCAAATCTTTCATCTTAAACTGTCGACTCAATAAGATCTTGGTAGCTTCTATGTGTTCATCGGAGTTCCCAGTAATAATAATATCATCCACATATATAAGAATTAAGGTGCGTACCTGACAATCTCGAAAAATAAAAAGCGAATGATCAAGATGAGATCGAACCCATGTCTCTGAACTTCAATAGAGAAACTATCAAACCATGAGCGGGAGGCCTGCTTTAGCCCATAGATGGCTCTTCGTAGCTTGCAAACATGCGTGTTGGGGCTATGTTTGGTATAACTAGAGGGTTGCTCCATATACACCTCTTCCTTGAGAGTGCCATGCAAAAAATACATTTTTGACATCAAGTTGACTTAGAGTCCATCCATACTGAACTGACAAGGACAGAACTAATCGAATAGTTTCCATCTTGATCACAGAACTAAATGTTTTGGCATAATCTTGCCCGTATTCTTGAGTGAACCCTTTCGCTACTAGCCTCACCTTATAGCGTTCAATGGATTCATCGAGTTTATACTTGATTTTATAGACCTATTTAGATCCTACAACATTCTTGTTCGATGGTCTAGGAACAATCTCCCAAGTCCCACACTCATGTAAAGCTTTCATTTCCTCATTCATGACCTCAACCCATTTGATTGACATAGATGCTTGTGAGAAACTGATAGGTTCATCATGCTTTTCAATCTGGGAGATGAACAGTTGTAAGTCTGTAGAGAAGTTGTCATAACTTACCCATCTTTCAATAGGATGGTGAATCCTCTCAAGCCTCCTGGGTTGCACAATAGGTCGTTGAACTTTGTCTTTGTTTCACTGCACATAGGTAATCCCTTAAAACTTTGTAACATCTGAAATGACAGGCATAGTAATATCTTGTGTGTTTGTCGACATTTCCTTTTCTGGGTGTACAACTGTACTATTTTGTTCTGCAGATAGTGTATGACATGAGGGTACGTCATGCATCACCATTTGATCAAGCACCTCAGCAACAAGCCATGGCTGATAACTTTTAGCATCCTTACAGTGTCCCTCTGTACTTCCTGAATCATCAGTATGAGTCTCGTCAAACACGACATTCCATGAAACTCTGATGCGACTGGTAGTGGAGTCATAGCAGTGATATCCTCTATATTGATCAACATATCCAACAAACCTACACCTGCATGCATTTTTCTGAAACTTATCACGTTAAGAACTGTCAATATGAACATAGCATATGCAGCCAAACACTCGCAACTCATTATAGTCAGGATGAACCCCAAATAGTGTAAATAGCGTAAAATAAGGGGATTGATCTGCTAACAATTTCATTGGCAGTCGATTTATGACATAGACAGCTGAATGAAAAACTTTCATCCACAAGTTTAAAGGAATGTGAGTGTTATGCAACATACTCAGCGCACTCTCTACAATGTGCCAGTATTTTCTTTCAGCCGCACCATTTTGTTGTGGTGTGTGTGGACAAGATATTCGACGACCTATTCCATTATCTTAGAGAAATTCAGTAAATTCCTTTGATAAGTACTCTCATCCACCGTCACAATGAAAATATTGAATTTTAGTTGAAAATTGATTACAAACTAAAGCACAGAATGAGCAAAAAAGCTTGAAAACTTCAGATTTATATTTGATAAAATAAATACAGGTGTATCTAGAGTAACTATCAATGAAAGTAATGTAATAATGATTGCCCAATAAAGAAGACTGTGGGGCATGTCTCCAGACATCAGAATAGACAATTTCAAAAAGCACAAAATCTCTTTGATTTATTGAATGAAATGGAAGAACATGACTTTTACATAATTGACAACGGAAACAAAGAAGAAAATCAGCCTCGACATTCAAACTAGACTGCGGAACAAGTCCACTAGACACAAGCTTCTCAATAAATGAATGATTACAATGACTAAGACGACGATGCCAAATCTCTGGCTTATTACATTGAGATAGACTAAAACAAACTTTGAATGACACTGGACGAACTGGTTGTGAATTTATTGATGCATCATGAACTAGAAGAGACTCCTTGAAGACATACATGTTTCCCTGTCGTTCTCCTTCAACGAGTGTCTTCTTCGTGAGAAGATCCTTGACACATACAGAAAGAGTAAATTCGACAAAAGAATTAGTATCATCGACAAGTTTAGAAACAGAAACAATGTTTTTAACAATACTAGGAGAATGGTAAACATCAGATAAAGGTAATGAGGAATTGGGGAGTAGAAGGAAAATATTTCCAACATGAGAGATAGGATGAAGAACACCATCTCCGGTTTTAATAAATCTTACCAATATCACATGTCACATGTGCAGCAGCCCGGAGTTAATGTACCAAGTCTCCTACTCAGTTTGCTTGAAGCTCAATTCTGAAAGAGCGAAAATCAAAAGATTCTTCACATTTTTCTTTTCATCTCCTTTACGGTCGTCTCCTGCTTGTCCCCTAGTAGAAGGCCCAGCACCATTAAACTTGCCTTTGTTTTGCGGATTATGCCAGCAATTTGCTTTAATGTGCTCCATTTTATTACACTGAAAACATGTCGGGATGTTTATAGGGTTCCCTGGATACAAGTTAGGTGACATGTAGGGTATGGGAAAAAGCCCACGGCCTCCTTGATTACCTCTTCTATGTCCACGCCCGCCTCAAAAGCCCCCACGTCCTCGCCCTAATACTACTAATGTGACAAGTACCTCATGGTTGTTGGAATTCAGGGTCATCTTCTCGCCCCTAATGGTAACTTCATATTGTAGTAGCTTAGTCCGTAGATCTTCAAAACTGGGCAATGAAGGGAGGCATAGAAGAGAGGTGACTAACATGTGGTAGTCAGAACCCAGACCATTCAGTGCCTGTTGAACCTTTTCTTTGTTAAGAATTACGCAACCCACCATGGCTAGTTGATATGTAATACTCTTGATTTTGTTCATGTATTATGTCACTGATAAACTCTATTTCTTCAAAAGCTGAAATTCTCTCTTTAAATACAAAATCCTAGCTTATGAAATCTGTGAATAAGTCTGCGCCAATATTTGCCACAACTCTCTGGCTGAACATTCATCTAGGATGGCCACTAATATCTCATGAGAAAGCATAGAGGTAATGTAAGCCACAACTGCCTGATCTTTTCTTCTTCATGTTACAAATTTTGAATTATGAATCAATTTGTTGGAAACCTCCCCTTTATCATCTCGCTCTTCTTGCAGGACGAATTCTAGTGGTGCATGGATCGTTCCATCAAGATATCCAGAGAGATCCAGACTCTTAATAAAAGGAAAACTTTGTCGCTTCCAGGTCAAGTAGTTATATGAGTTGTCCAAGGAAACTGGAAGGGAGAATCCATGTGAAAGGACAACAAAAGAACACTCTGACCAGCAGTTTGATTTACCAGCAATGTAAATCTGTTTTTTTTCTTTTTGCTACGAAAATAATATTGCAGGGAAACAAATAATCAGTAGAACACGACAAATTAATGATCTGAATTTTTTTTTTGTATGGACCGAAACTTTGATTTGGTTTTGGAGAATAAGATTTGACTTGAAAGACAAAAGAGAGATCTAAGTTTAAATGGAAACACAAATCTGATCTGATACGATCAGATTTGATTTAACGCTGCTGAAGGGAAGAATCAATATGCCATGGCCAGATCTAATTTAGTCTGGCTTGGAACGAAAACACTAGATCTGGAACGATCCGATCCAGCATCAAAGAGGAAAAAAAATAATCAAGATTTAAGAAAACAGATCTGGTTTGACATGACCAGACTGTTTGACGTGAACAGATTCAGTTTTAAGAGATCGAAAACTTAGAGAGGAAGAAAGATGTTTAAAAATTTTAAGAAAGAGATTTTTAACCCAATATGATAAGATCAATTTTCAGGACAGAAGGAGAATAGAATCTGATCTGATAAGATCAGATCTTGGATCAAAGAAAGGAAGAAGAGAACTCGACCTAGTATTTACTTCTCAGCCTGCTCTGATACCATGTTAGAAGTCACGCACCTTCGACCAGATCTTCATCCACAGCAGAAGAGAAAGGGATTTGCAAGAAGGAGAGGCAGCAATGACTGGCACGATTCTCAATGAGAGGTTGTGCCCTATATTCAATGTAATATATATGATACAAGTTGGATCGGGTCTGTCAACCCAGACCCGATAACACCAACCATGTAAATACAATACAAAAGAATCATTTTGGGTCTAGAACCAGACCCGTACCCTACATTCTCAATAGAAATTATTGTCTTTTAATATATTTTTTAGATTATGGATATGTATATTGAAAAAATTATATTTTGCGAAAATATGTGGTTTCTTAAAATCTTATGTGTTTCATGTTTTGCAAAATATTAATTTTTTACATTTTTTTTTGTGTCTCTTAATGTATGTATTTACATAGATTATCTTTGGGATTTTTAATATATAGTGATGTTTCTTTGGTGATTCTAACTATGTGACCATGCATGATTTTAATTATGTAGCCTTTGTGATTATTATTGGATGGCATAAGCATGATTTGTCATCATGAACTCGAATGCATATTTTAATTTCTCTATTATGCATTATATTTTTTAGTGGGTTCTTGTGTATGCTTCTTGAGCATTTTATGAATAAAACTTATATTTTTTAAAAGACTCTTGTATGATTGTTGCTTAGCCCTTAGTAGTTTTATGTGCTTTTTGGTAGCTTAGTGACTTGAGTGTTTGTGCACTTTTGTAACCCTTAGTGGTTTCTTTCTTGTGCATTGATACTTCATTGCATGTTTCTTAAAGATTTTATATTTGTTACATTGTGATAAAATTCTTTGTATGATATATATGAGTTCATGGTTGTTGATAGTTATATAGCTCTTTGTGAATCTCTATATGTTTGTCATCAATTGTCTAATAGTAGACTAATGATTTAGATCTAGCTTCTTAGAAGCTTTTCTTTAATAAAATCATATACTTTTGTCTTTTTATTGAGATTTATTGGATCTTTTGTATATGATGTGCCTTAGTGCACTTGTTTCTTGATTGGTGGATTCATGATTCCATTATCTTTTGAAAGATACTCTAACATCATAATTTCATCACATCTATGTAGATTATTTATATTGGGCATGATTCTTGTCCATTATTTGCTTGTCAAAGTTTGTAAAATTTGTCATGAGACATCTTGTGTTGGAAGTGATTGCATCAATTGACATATTGTTGTGCATATGATTGAACTATATTCATTCTAAGTCTTCATCTACCTTTATTGGATTTGATTTAAAACTTTGTTTTTTCAAATCGGTACTTTTATATATGAACTCACTTATTTGAAAATCAATTTCCGTGAGTATTTTTTGCCTTCTTTTGGCATTGTTTTTTGTCCATCATAGATTTTTCTAGGATGCGCCATTTATTTTTTGCCTTGTTGTTGGGTCAGAGTTAGCCGTTGAGGTGAGTTATGTGTGCACCTCATGTCATCTTACTAGTCTAGATTCCCAAAGGTTATGAGTGATGTGTTGTCACTTGTCTTGGGTTTGATTGGTATCTACATCCATGTTGCTTTTGTTGAACAAGAGATGCTTGTTGGGGTGAGTTGTGTGCACCTTGGTTTTCTTATCAGTATAGATTGTCGCCTTATAGTTTGGCTCTAATTGACGGTTGTTTGATCTCTAGTTCTATGAGTGTGTTATATCACTCATTTGTTTATTTGGACAATGTTATTATGAATACTTATAATTATGTTTATCTCTGATGGTTATCTATTTTGAAAATATGGTGTTTGAAAGATTGTTAAAATTGATACATTTATCCTTCTTGATGACATTAGTTTGTTTTTATTACAAGCTCTCTTACTTCGTGTCTTCTCCTATTATGTCTCTTATTTAAAAGATATTTTTGTGGTGAGTTATATGCACCCATTGGTTATTCACATTTTGTGTGTTTGTATTATACTCTTATTCTAGTAGCTGATGCACTTGAATATTGAGGTTTGTCTCTTATTTAAGTGTCATTTTACGTAGACAAGAAAGATTTGTTTGCAATGAGTTAGGTGCACCCATTGGTTATTCATACTTTTTGTGTGTTTGTATTATGCTCTTTTTCTAGTAGCTGAAACATTGAGGTTTGTCTCTTATTTAAGTGTTATTTTATATAGATGAGATGTTCACACTTTTTGTGTGTTTGTTAAGCTCATAAGTGGCATTGTCATTGATCTCTTGTTCTAGCAGCTATTACACTTGAATTTTGAGGTTTGAAGGTCAAGCGAGGTAAATTGCTTATGGTGGTCGAACTATTGTGAAGGTTTGCAAAATATCATTTCTTGATATTTGTGGGATTTTCAAATCTCTCCACAAAATTTCTAAAAAAAATTCACTCATTTACCCTTGTCTGGGAAATGGTTATTGAAAATTCTTCATGCATTTTGCATTGAATATGTTTTAATTGCATGCTTAAAGATATTTTAAATGTGTTCCATGATTAGTTATCTTGGGTGATTTACATCATGATATGCCTTGGTTGCATAGGATGCAATATTTTGAGTGTATTTATAGATATTGTTTCTATTGTTGAGATTTAAATTGTTATTAATATTTGTCATTATTACAAAATATCTCTTGTTATGATTTGTACGTGGGATTTTGAACTTCCCCATTATTTCTGTTGTACATTTAATATGGCTACTTGTTTTGAAAAACCCTGCTTTATGAATATTTTTTGTGTGGGTTAAACTCTTTTGTGAGTTATTTATTCATGGTATTGATGTTGTTTGAAAATTCATATTTCATGCATTAATGTGCTTTTCGAGATAGATGTGTGTATTGACTTTCAATAATGCATGTTTTCATGAATGTTTAAAGTGATGAATGATTTATACGTTTATCTTTGAGATATTTTATGCATGCATCTCTTCTTTTGATAATATGCAATTGTGTTCTCTTATAAATCAAGAACTATGATTTCGTAAAATTATCTATTGAGGTGAGACTCTCAATGAATATTGTGTATAAAAATTTAATGACTTTCAAAATTGATGTTGAAAAATTTTCTTACTATTAAAAGATTTTGAAAATTATTAAAATGTCTTATTAAATATGTATTGTATTTTTGGCGTGTTTGGTCATTTATATATATATATATATATAGAGAGAGAGAGAGAGACAGAGAGAGAGACAGAGAGATGGGTGTGTACGAAATGAAATATGCGAATGAAATGTGCTAAATGGGTTTTTCTGCTCTTTTGGTGTGGGTTTTTTTTTTGCAGTTCTGACCCCATAAATGTGTTGGGCATGGTCAATTTACGAGGAATCCACACTTGGATCATGTGTTTTCGATGAAAAAAATGATATTTGGAGCCTAAAAATTAACAAAGATTTTGGAATGGTGATTTTTTAAACGTTATAAAAACCCGCTCATGTGTCAGAATCGAACACTTAAAGAGTTGAACCCTATAAAATCAAGTACATAGATCACATTTGTACGATTAGAATTTAAAAATAAAACAAAAAAACCCTGAAAAACTCATTTAGCATGTTTCATCTAGCATATTTTATTTAGCACGTACCCATTACTCTCTCTCTCTCTCTCTCTCTCTCTCTCTCTATATATATATATATATAGTTATTTTTAGTTGGATTGCTCCTTTTGCACTCTTTAAAATATTGGCATTATTGATGATTCTAGAGACCTTTCGAGCATATCAAGGAAGATCTAGAAGCTCCTTCAAGAATTTGTATTATAGAAGAACATGTCGATATCTTGTGTAATGGGATTCCTTTTGTAATTGCAAACTTATAGTGAGTCAATGTAAGTTTGAGCGGGGGCGTTAACATATATCATGGTTGCCAGTCGAGGAAGCAGGAGCAGGAAGCGTGGCACTTTCAAAATTTTAGGAAGCGAGAAACGTGAGACTACTTAAAAGCGAATCAAGAATCATCTTGGAAGCGACCTAGGAAGCGAACCAGAAGCGACCTACGAAGCGAGGGGGAAGCGAAAAAATAAAAATAAAAAAAAATGAAAAAAGGGAGGAAGCGCAGGAGAAGCGCGGGATAAGCAACGGGAAAGCACGCTTCTCAAAAAAAATGGCGCTTCCCAACACGTTTCGGAAGCACAACATTTCGTGCTTCCACTAGGCTAGGTGCTTTCGGTAACTCTGATATATATACTTTAAAGTTAAGTCAACTTTGGTTGACTTGGACTAGTTGTTTGACTTATGGTCCAATGGTTAGTGTGGTCTCCCTTTTTCTCTCCTTTAATCTCTTTCTTCTTCCTTCTTTTCTCTATAAATATGGGTGGGTGGGTGCCTTTGTAAGGTGAGGGAGTGATGAGTAGTTTTAGGCAGAGTTACTGGAAGCACCTAGCCTAGTGGGGAAGCATGTTTCGGAAGCGTAAAACGTCGCGCTTCCAAAACGCACTGAGAAGCGCCAATTTTTTTGAAAAGCGCATTTCCCATTTATGGGAAGCACGTTTCTCTTTTATGGGAAACATGCTTCCCATTTATAGGGAACACACTTCCCATTTATGGGAAGCACGCTTCTCCTTCGCTTTCCCTGCATTTCCTCCCTTTTTTGTATTTTTATTTTTATTTTATTTTTTGCTTCCCCCTCGCTTCCTAGGTCGCTTCCAGATTCGCTTCTGGTTCGCTTTCGAGACGATTCTTGATTCGCTTTTAAGTCGTCCCATGCTTCCCGCTTCCTAAAATTTTGAAAGTGCCACGCTTCCCGCTTCCACTTCACATATCGCTTCCCGCTTCCTCGACTAGCAACCATGGTTTTAGGCTTCTTGTGTGTTTTTTAGTGTATTGTAATGAGGATTAAAATGTATTTTTTTGTATTTTTACTGTTCTTTATTAATGAAGTTATTTACTCACATTCTATTGTGTTTCATTTTAGTTCTTATGTTTTTGTTCAAATGCATTATGTTTTGACCCTCGGAGTCCATTATGGAGGGTATTGGGATCCGTGCCATTTTGTGACAAATATAACCTCAACCAGGTTTATCCAACTGCACAGAAAATATGAAAGAATTTTCTATCAATACCAAAGTAAAGCAGACTAAAGCACACAATGAAACTTTGGATTAACACTTCCACTCACACCTGTAATACAGACAAGTACAGCCCCATCAGAACCAGTATGGTGCTGGAGACCATTGGAATATAGGTAAACCAGATTGTATAAAACTTATTCAACAGATAAATGAATGTGCTTCTTCGATCAACCAAAAAACAAAAAAGTAGAAGAAAAACTCTCCATTAGTCAGGCATTTGATTATATAAGTAACATTTAAATTTAATTGTGTTCCAATTAAAATGTTCATATTATCAATCTAAGAATCTGAAAAAGGAAAAAGTAGATATCATTCAATGTAGATATTTGCATCCTAAGTCCACCACTGGAAGTACAATTATTAATCAATAATGAAAATAGCATAGGAATATCATAAATACCGCTTTACTGTCAGGACTCCAACTAACAGCATAGATGCTACCATTGTGACCTTCAGCAGATAGCTCCCCAATCTTTTCTCCTGTCCTCCCATCATATAGTATACCTTTCTTATCTGAACTTACACTGATAAACCTGCTTCCATCAGGAGAAAACCTTACGCAATTGACAAAGTTGGAATGTTCCCTGCACTTCAAACAATAATTTTTCCTTTACATACTACCTCTGTTCGGTAAGACATAATCAAGAACATCTTTCTCAGCACATTATATTTTATTATGGCCACAAGCCTACATTGCTACAATGCCATGAATGAGTTTTTTATCATTGACATAAAATTAAAATAATGACTACATTTCTCCTACAAGAAATTTTGAAAAAAAAAAAGAAAAAATACCAAGCACTCGATGTTAATTAATATGAACCCTAGAACATTTTTCCAGAAGTTTTGCATTGGACTCTGCAAATCAAGGACACGACTGTTGCTCCAAAATAAAGAGTATGCTTCAACAATTAATGGGGAAAGGCATCTTGTAAACAATGTAGCCAAATCACACCAATGCACAATATTTGATGGGCCAAACAAGCAATGCAAGGAAACTTGAATAAATGTTATGTTTTTGCGTTCTATCTTGAACCAAGAGGCTACCATGAATTAAAATCTTAGAAGGATGAAGACATCTAACACTCAATCCAATTGCATCGATCAGAAGATGGCAGGTTTAGTGGATACTTAAGGGAAGTTTTCCACTTTTTCATTTTTTCTGTTTTGGTTAGCTTAACTGGAGTGCAGACCAGTGAATTAATGAGGTAACAAAAATAAAGGGTTCATATACATCATGATGACCAGTTTAGAGGTTTATCCCAGGGTTACCAGAAGTACCATAGGACATGGGGAAGCATGCTTCTCCGAAGCGTATTTCGGAGGCGCGAAACGTGGCGCTTCCAAAATGTATCTTTTTTTCCTTTTTTTGTTTTTTCCTTTTTTTGTTTTTTCCTTTTTTCGCTTCCCCCTCACTTCCCCCTTCCGTTACCCGAATCGCTTCCCCAACTGGCAACTTTGGTTTATCCTTTGAAGTACAATATGTTATAAGGAAGCATTACATGAGAGTCAAAATTGATTGGCTAGTGAAGTCCTTTTTTGTATTCAAGACCCAATAGGTCAAAAGATATAGTTATGAAGGGCATTTTTGTAAACTGACTTAAATTACCTTTATAAGGGTCAATATGAGAGGGATAGGGCACGATTCCAGCCCCTATTCTCTTTCTCCCTTGTCTTTTCTCACTTCCTCTCTTTTCCTATATCTTCTTCTTCCTCCTCACTCACTCATTTCTCTCACCTTGTTTCACAGTTCGCACACACCACATATTCTTTCACACATCAAAGGAACATAATCATGTTACCATCAATCTGAAGATGGTATCAGACCAAATGAAGATATGAAGGGAAATTTTGAAGCATACATCAACCACAAAATGACAAGGGGATTCATGACCTGCCACATGGGAGCTCCAATCAGTTTTGGTTGCATTCATGCAGATAATATTTCAGAAGATTTTGGTTAGGGAGCTCCAAAATCCAAAATTCAGTTTTTAAACATTATAACAAAAAGTATTCTTAGGTATTTCCAAAAAATCTATGTAGTATAAACCTCCTTCTTTACAGCCTTCTCCAATCAGCTTCCCTGAGAGACGATCTAGCACTCATAAACCAATAGAAGAGAAAGAAACATTATACCAAAGGTCACATAATTAAGAGACAAACAAAAGATTTAGGCTTAACTTGGGAATATATCTAATTTTTTGAATAAAAAATCTCTTTAAAATATTTTCAAAATTTCTTATTCCCTTTATCTCAAGAGATATTCTATCAACAATAAAAAACATTTGACTCGCTTGAGTTATGACATCCAGATAAAATATCACAATTTAGTGTCATATGAAATGAGGCACATGAGCCAAGAAGCCAAAGAGACTTACTGGGATCAAAGATGCCAACAGAAGAGACCGTAGCTTCGGTTGGTGAAGCTCCTTTGAATAGAGGTTGAAGAGCTTCTACAATTTGAGTCAAGGACATGCTCTCAATAGTTGATTCTTGTGTAGCTTTGAATTCACTTGACTCTTGAGCAACGGAGGCTACCTTCTTCTCATAGGGTATCTTTAGTTTAGGACAATATATCTTGACATACCCCGGTTCACGACAATAATAGCAAATAATTTATTTTTTTTTCAAACTCATTGTCTTGCTTTCCATAGCTATCATTGTTTGGTCTCTTATAATGTGATAGTTATAATGTAGTAGTTGGTAAGCATGGACATGGTTTCTCAGCCTAGACACGACTATGACCGAATTATCATCATCTTTAAATGTCTTTTTTTTAGTCTATTTTCTTTCATACTTAGCTCTTCAATAGAGAGAACTTCTCCTTTATGAAGAAAAGCCGATTTAGTAGACTCAAACTCCGGTCTTAGACCATTGATGAATTGATAGAAATGTTTCACATCAATTTGTCTTTGACGGAGTTCTATGTCTTTGGGATAATGTCATTGTGACTCAAGAAGAGCAAACTCATTCCAAAGGTCGAACAACTTACTAAAATATTCTCTAATACATTTTTCTCCTTGAATCATAGTGTGTACCTTGTCTTACAAGTTGCAAATGTGGGTAATATCTTTAAGACTATGTCACAGGGACTCTTCAACTAGGTGCCGCACTCACATCGCACCCGCACCCGATGCGATCAACCTGACCCTGGGTGCAGTCAATGCACCCAGGGTCATTTATGTCCAACTTTTTGCCGCATCCCCGCACCCAAGTTTTTTTAAAGTGTCGCACCCCTACCCCTGCACCTGCACCCATGTGACATAGATTTAAGAGAATACATTTTCTTAAGATAGTCTCATGCAAATATTTATTTGCATGTTCAAATTTAGCTAGACTCAAGCACTTCTTGATATCAAGACTACTAATGACCCAAGACATAATCTTGGCATGCCCCATTCTCCATTCTTTCCATTTTTTCTCATATGTGGCCATAGCCATAAAGATTCAAATAGAGATACATGTTTAAATTACTTTGAATAGAAAGCTAATCTAGTTTGATCTAATTTCAAATCTAACAAATATGTTAATCAAATCCTCAAACTGTATGAATCCATATGTATATATGAAACTTAAACCTTTATGAATGTGCAATTAGATTTTCTAGAGAAGCGTCATTTGTTAGTAGCCTTTTCCCTTATCGATTAACTTACTCTTTTATCATTTATATATCCATAACCTATGTTAACTGTTAAGAAAAAGAAAGTTTGCCAAGCCCCTCATGTTCTTGTCATATTTTCTGCTTTTTGCCATTTTTATAACCTTCCAGCCTTAAACACAGAGGGAGAGAGACCTAAATTAGTAAGTGTTCCTGATGTGCTCAGACTAGATTCATAACTATATCGCTCTCATGAAGGGGGCTTGGCAGTTATAATGTATTTTGAAGCAATATTATCAAGATATGAACTGTGATCTGGAAACCAGCAGGGCCCATCCTCTAGGACAGAAAAGCTCTCTAGTTATGGCTTGAAAAATCTGTTTAGATTTTTGGTAGAAAAAGTGGTAGTCCTGTCCCTACAAGAACAAAGATCAATTATATTAAAACATTTACCTAGACGGTGCAGTTAATTTAAACCTGTGTTGGCCATTTTAGGAATAATAGTTTAAATGTTATCTTCAATACCCTGATATATTCCCCTTGGATGTTATTAGTTAATTCTCTTACTAGTTTTAAACAGACTACACATCAGATAAAGGGCAGGTATACATCTCCCTCACTAGAGCACATAATTCCTTACAATTTGGAGAAAATATTATTTACATCATGTGCATTGCTTTTGGAAAATGTCATTCAAGCATGAAGATACTAGGAACACTTATTTATACCATGATTTTATATTCCATTGCAAGTTAAACGTTATAGTAATGTTTCAAGCCAGAGTGCACTCCTAAAGTTTGAGAATGGTCATTATTTACTTAAAAGCTAACACATCATATACTGAATAGCTATTAGAATTTCATTTGCTTCGACAGGCTAACATGTCACGCTTCAGTTCCTGCATTGGATCCTCATACCTTTACCAAAAAAGAAAGACAATGTACCAAAGGATTCTTCATACAAAACAATTATGTTAAAACAGCTGAACCTTTAGCAAATTTGCACTATCCTTGACCTAATATAGTATAAATCAATCTCTTAATACCATAAACAAGACTAACCTTTGTGACAGTTTGAACCTAAATGGTGGTCCCTCATAGAAATTCACCAAGTAATCTTCTCCACATGTAACAATACGAAAAGGTCTTGTAGGCTTGAATGCACAACTTAAGACACGTCTTGAATGACCGTCAAACTCACCAACAGTTGATCCTGAATCCCACCTACAAACAAAAACAAAAAATACAACAAAGAGAAGGAGATCACCATGACAAAGATGGATTAAACTATAAATTGTGCAAAGCACAAAATACAACCGAAACAAATTTAAATGTAAAATATCAAGGCAATCTCAATCAAACTTCACATATGGTAAATAATGCTAGAAAAAAAAAAGATATTATCTCTATCATAAACAGAATGTCAATGATAGAAAGACAAAAAAATCACCCTTTCCTTACTCTTTGAGGTATCAAAAGAAAATGGAATTAGCAACATTATGCATGCTTGCTTTGTCATTTTTTAATTGTGTGCAAATGATTCAATTATAAATAATAAAAAAACTACATATTCTTGGTTAAGTAAATGTCATATTTACCTTTAGCACAGACCAAGATCCCAAAAAGGAGTAGCTGTTGCAACGAAATAGAACAAGTGTTGATGGTATGCCTGATAACTCTCCTGACTCTGGCAGGCTAGTGAAATGTAATCAACGTTAATAAACTTTTAGGTGGTGAAGCACCTTTGTGAGTTTTAAGAGGATGAGGTGTTTTCCAAATTATAGACCTAGTTCATGGTTCTATCGGTGAATGTTGCTAGAATTAGATCACATGGTGACATGTAATGTGACCAACACACTATGTTGTCGAAAGCGCTAGGTGGGGCTAGTTGGTGGACCTTCGAAAAGGCCTAGGCGGCCGACTAGGCAGGGCCTAGGCGGGCAAAAAAAATTAAGAACAAACAATTCTGTAGATTCCGCCTTTATATGTATTTTTGCACAGATCACGTCACTGAATTCAAATTTGCCTCATCCTTGCAAAATGCCCAATTCCATGTCAGATCCCCAGAGTTTCTAATTTTCCTTTTTGTTGAAGATTCTCTGCTAGGGTTGGAACAAGAGCCACTTGCACTTGCATTTAGAGGAGCCAATCCACAATCATCTGAAGAACTTGGGTTTGCATCTTCCATTGTTCTAATTAAACATTTCAAAACAAACAATTATTAATCAATAAAGTAGATAAACAAAACATACACAATATATATATATATATATAAAACAATATATAAACAATAGGCACGCCTTTGACAACATAGGGCAACACATAGATCAACTCAGGTTAGTAAGGACTATTATCCTTGTGTTTGATTAATTCATTGTCTTAGAGTTGGGCCTGTTTTTAAGCCATGCACAGGTATCAAACACATCAAATCCGCAGAAATAAGGAAGAAGCAGAAGAAAGAAAATAATTAAGATGGAATGGAGGAGCGAAGTCATGATCCCTTCTCTCTTTCTCAATGATGAGGGTAACACAATACTAATCGTCATTAGGGTTCTTTACAAACAAGTCATGCATTTGATGTGATATTACAAAGATACCACACTAGGCATCTCATTTAATCTCCATAGTTTTCTATTGTTACCAGTAAGCAATCGGTTTAACGTGAAATACCTATATGCCCCTTTACCATTGAACCAATTACTTCTTAACATGCTCCCCCAAGATACACATAGCATAGTATGTACAACTTGATCTTTAAATAATGGTGCCTTGCCCTTGACAATCCTTTAGTGAAATTATGATTTGATAAATTTAGCTTCTACCAAAGTTGTCAATCAAGGAAGTGGAAAGTGGAAAGCCAGAAAGCGAGACACTTCTAAAATTTTAGGAAGCGGGAAGCGTGAAACGACTTAGAAGTGAACTGAGAATCGTCTCGGAAGCAACCTAGGAAGCGAACCAAAAGCGACCTAAGAATCGAACTGGAAGCAAACCAGGATTCAAAGGGAAAACTAAGAGGGAAGTGACCTATGTCACATAGGTTCGGATGCGGATGCAGCGATGCAACACTTTAAAAAATTTGTGTGGGGGGAGGGTGTGTATTATATATATATAATTTTTAACAGTTTTAAGTTAACACTAATGAAATAAAACAATTATCATATCATCAATTTATCATGCATAAATTCATGAAATAAATCAAATTAACAATTTACAATTGTTATTCCTCATTAATAAAAAATAACTACACTGGTGCAGAGGTGCGTATATATATATATATACATGTATGTGTGTGTATTTATGTAATTATATATATATATAATACACATAAACTGGACTTGGTTAGGGTTAATTGAATCTACTTTTAGACAAAAATGGACCTCAATGTGGTTGACTTCACCTGACACAAAGAAAACCATGTCCGAGTTGTTAAATTGTAATTTATAACACAATGTATTTTCTATATATATTTTATATATATAAAAGAAGATATATATACATATATATATTTCATATATGTATATGTATTCATCTACTTGTATATATAAAATATATATTTCTTTATTGTATTGGTTGTAGGGGTATTTTAGTCATTTCTACATTTTACGCATATTCATGTTTTTGAATATGATTGTAATTCATCTTTTTTATTTTTTTATTTTTGTAGTTTTTTTTTCATTTCTTATTTTTGTTTTTTTTTATATAATGTTTTTGTACACAGTCAGTGGCTGACTGTGTACAGTGTACAACAGTCAGCCATTGACTGTGTACACAGTTTTAAAAATATAGACGTTGGGCTGATTCCCAACGTCTCTAATAAGAGCTGTTGGGAATAGCCCAACGTCTCTTAAGTTTGCTTATAAATAAGGCTACGTGAGCCCATTGTAAGTATGATTTTGAGTAAGGAGTTGTCTCCTTAAGCTTGTAAACACTGTGCATTTATTGCACTTTCTTTGGTGTAAAGCTTATAAACACTGTGCATTTATTGCACTTCTTTTGTGGTGTAAAGCTTATAAACACTGTGCATTTATTTTGTGTATTGAGTATTTGAAGTATCAAGTTATTTGAAAACTTGATTGTTAAGGATTTTTCACATGGTATCAGAGCAAGGTTGAAGAAGAAAAATTGCGATTCTCCTCCATTTGAATACCTCGAAAAGCGTGCCTTCAAGCTTTTTGAGATCGAAGTGGATCATCTTCTTCGGGCAATATTTTAGAAGCTTCTTTTATCAAGAAAGACGCGAAAAATACTTGAGGTACGTATTATTTCTTGTCTTCTTTCCTCTCTAATGGGCGAAAAAGACTCCCATTTCTCTCTTGGGTTTAAGCTTAATGGCTCAAACTATCATGTTTGGGCCGGGAATATGGAAGCCCATATTAAAGGAAAGGGGCTTTGGGGTTACGTTCATGGATCTATACCGGAACCCAAAATCACCATCATCGAAAGAGGAGATATTAAGATTCTTGAAGGGGAGGAAAGACAAAAGGCTCTTGAAGAGTATTCCAAAAAACATGACGATTGGGAAATGAAGAACTTCAAGATCCTATCTTGGATTTTTTCATCCGTTGAAACCAAGATAAACGCCAATATCATCAAATTCAAAAAGGCTTCCGAAGCATGGGTGTATCTTGAGAAAATGTACACTTCAAGAGATCTATCCCACAAGTACTTTCTCCAAAAGAGAGCCTTGACACTTCAACAAAATGATATGAGCATTCGGGAGTATTTTGCCGAATTATCCTCTATTTGGGACGAGCTCGCAATTCTTGAACCAAAATGGAGTGGAGAAGCTATCGAATTAAGGCACAAACAACTTGAGGAAGATCGGTTCTTCAACTTTTTAAATGGCCTTAGACCCGAATTTGAACAAGTTCGGTCCTCTCTTCTCTCCGCGTTCACATCTCCCGCACTTGAAGATGTTATCACCAAACTAAGTGGTGAAGAAACACGTATGGGGATTAGCAAGAATAATCCTAGCATTCTTGTTGCCTCTTCTACTCAAGAGGATGGTGAAGTGGTTAATGCTGTGTCAAGACCGGGGAATAACATGAAGACCTATAGACCTCCTCATTTCAAGAACCAAGGTCAAGGAGGTAATGATCGGCATGGCAAAAGAGACTATAGCAAATTGAATTGCTACTTTTGTAAAGAACCAGGACATATCAAACCTATGTGTCCTAAATGGAATAAATTAATTGCAACGGCTATGGCATCCCAAGCAGAAGAACGACCTTCATCATCAAGTGAGTCTCTTTCCCTTCAACAAATCGTAGAGGCATTGCAACCTCTTCTCAAGGGAGGCATTTCTGGAGCCGCCATGTCATCTTCTTCCCCCGGTAAGACATCTTGGCTTTTAGATTCCGGGGCATCCTTTCACATGACCCCTAGTACTTGCTCTCTTTCAAATTTTTCTAAAAATTCTTTTCCATCCTTTGTCTCAACCGCGGATGGAACACCTCTTGAGATTAAAGGAATAGGCAATTTTGAAAGACAAAACTTCTTTGTTCCAAAAATTCGTCTTATCCCAAAACTTAATTTAAATCTTCCTTCCGTCTCCCAACTCTCGGACCATGGTTGCGATATAAAATTCTCTTCTAATAAATGTTGGATACAGGATCGCCACTCCGGGAGATTGATTGGGGAAGGCTCTAGAAGAGGAGACCTCTACTACGTTGATTTTCTTCAAGTTCCCAAGAGTCAATTTTGTAATGTTGTTCAAAACAAAGATATTCATGTATGGCATAAGAGATTGGGTCATCCCAATATTGTTAAAATCTCCTATCTGCCTTTTATTAAACATCTTTGTAAAAGCGATTTTCTATGTAATGAATGTATTCTTGGGAAAATGAAATGTTTGCCTTTTCCTCAAAGATCCATGTTTACGACAAAACCATTTGAAATTGTCCATTCCGATGTATGGGGTCCGGCTCCTGTGATGTCAAAGGGAGGATTTTCATACTATGTGATTTTTGTGGATGACTACACTAGGTTTTGTTGGATTTATTTTCTTAAACATAAACATGAAGTTTTTTCAACTTTTAAAAGTTTTCATATGATGATTTCAAATCAATTCAATGGATGCCTAAAAATCCTTAGGTCCGACTCTAGAGGAGAATACCTCTCAAATGAATTCAAAAGTTATCTTGAAAATTTTGGTATTCTTCACCAAAAATCTTGTCCGAAAACCCCCCAACAAAATGGGCTAGCTGAACGAAAACATAGGCACATCATTGAAACAACTCGGACTTTACTCATTTCACAAAACATTCCAAAGAATCTCTGGGCTGAGGCAGCCCTTACCTCTGTTTATCTCATAAACAGACTTCCATCGAAAAATTTAAGCAAAATTTCTCCCTTTGAAAAATTATACGAAAAGGAACCTGATTATAGCAGGTTAAGGGTCTTTGGGTGTAAATGTTTTGTTCTTACTGATAAGAATGACAAACTTTCTCCTAAGGCCATTCCTTGTGCCTTTCTTGGCTATTCTGAAACCCAAAAAGGTTTTCGTTGTTATGATGTCAAAAGTGATAAACTGTATGTTTCCAGAAATGTGAGTTTTTTGGAAAATCTTAGTGGATTCGAACGTTGTGAATCTCATAATGAAAACGTGGATTATTCTTTTCTATTTGATTTACTGAATAAAGACGATGATACTAGTGATGATGAGTCAGATCAAAGTAACTCAAATGAATTTGAAACTGAGGAAAACATCCCCATTGATGAAGGATTACCTAAAGACCCTATCACCTATACTCATAGAGATCGAAACAACTTTAGAAGTGCTCTTGAAAGATATGATGATGCTAGTCCAAGTACTCCTCATAGCGAAGTGATCCCTCGTAGAACCGAAAGAAGTAGAAAGACTCCTTCTAGGTTCATTTCCTATGACTCTTTTTCACCTAAATATAGGGCCTGCCTTAGTGCCATTCACTCTTATATAGAACCTAGAAATTTTGAAGAAGCACGAAAGTGCCCTGAATGGATTAGTGCAATGGACAATGAACTTGAGGCTCTGAGAAAAGCCAAAACTTGGGAGTTTCAAAATCTTCCTAAAGGAAAGAAAACAATAGGGTGCAGATGGGTTTTCAAAGTAAAGACTAAAAGTGATGGATCCCTTGAAAGATATAAAGCTCGTTTGGTTGCAAAAGGATATAGTCAAGAGTATGGTATTGACTACGAAGAAACTTTTGCTCATGTAGCTCGTATGGTCACTGTCCGATGTCTTATAACCGTTGCTTCTATCAACAAGTGGAACATCTATCAAATGGATGTTAAAAATGCTTTTTTAAATGGCGATTTAAACGAAGAAATTTATATGGATGCTCCACCTGGAATGGAGACTCCTAAGGGAAAAGTGCTTCGTCTTCAAAAAGCACTTTATGGTCTAAAACAAGCCCCCAAGGCTTGGTATGATAGGTTTAACTCTGTAATGATTGAAAATGGATTTTCCTCTTGTTTTACTGACACTGCTCTATTTGTTAGAAAATCCAATGCAGGGATTGTGATTTTATTATTATATGTTGATGACATGCTCATCACCGGGAGTGATTCTAACGGGGTTAAGAGTATAAAATCTATCTTGAAAGATAAATTTGAAATGTCTGATTTGGGTTTTCTAACTTATTTTTTGGGGATTGAAGTAGCATACTCCCTTAGAGGATATTTCTTATCTCAAACTAAGCTTGCTTCTGAGATCATTGACAGGTCAGGTATTACAGATGAGAAGCTTTGTGAAACTCCTGCAGTAGTAGGGGCAAAAATGAAAATTGATGATGGGGTTCTCCTTTCGGATCCTACACCCTACAGACAACTTGTAGGATCATTGATGTATCTGAGTATTACCAGACCAGATATATCCCATGCAGTCCATACTGCAAGTCAGTTTCAGCATGCACCTACATCAGTTCACATGAGTGCCATCTTGCGAGTTGTAAGATACATAAAAGGCACACTAAATAAGGGAGTATTCTTATCCTCTTCTTCTGAATTAAAATTAATTGCTTATACTGACTCTGACTGGGGAGGTGACCCAAATAACCGTCACTCCACCACTGGTTTTTGTGTGTTTTTAGGAGATTCGCTGATTTCATGGAGATGTAAGAAGCAGCAAAAAGTGTCTCTATCCTCAACAGAAGCTGAATATCGTGCCATGGCGACTACTACCATGGAAATTGTGTGGATTCATCAACTATTAGAAGACATGGGGATCTCAATAGCAGGGCCCACCAAGCTATGTTGTGATAACAAGAGTGCAATATACATTGCCAAAAATCATACTTTTCATGAGCGGACTAAACACATTGAGATGGACTGTCACTATGTTCGGGAAGCGTATCTGAAAGGAGTTATAGATCTTCCATATGTAACTTCAGAATATCAGTTGGCAGATTTCTTCACCAAAGCTTTGTGTGCTCCGCGGTTCAATTTCCTCCTTGGCAAACTTTCGGTCATCTTGCCCTAAGTTTGAGGGGGGGTGTTAAATTGTAATTTATAACACAATGTATTTTCTATATATATTTTATATATATAAAAGAAGATATATATACATATATATATTTCATATATGTATATGTATTCATCTACTTGTATATATAAAATATATATTTCTTTATTGTATTGGCTGTAGGGGTATTTTAGTCATTTCTACATTTTACGCATATTCATGTTTTTGAATATGATTGTAATTCATCTTTTTTATTTTTTTATTTTTGTAGTTTTTTTTTCATTTCTTATTTTTGTTTTTTTTTTATATAATGTTTTTGTACACAGTCAGTGGCTGACTGTGTACAGTGTACAACAGTCAGCCATTGACTGTGTACACAGTTTTAAAAATATAGACGTTGGGCTGATTCCCAACGTCTCTAATAAGAGCTGTTGGGAATAGCCCAACGTCTCTTAAGTTTGCTTATAAATAAGGCTACGTGAGCCCATTGTAAGTATGATTTTGAGTAAGGAGTTGTCTCCTTAAGCTTGTAAACACTGTGCATTTATTGCACTTTCTTTGGTGTAAAGCTTATAAACACTGTGCATTTATTGCACTTCTTTTGTGGTGTAAAGCTTATAAACACTGTGCATTTATTTTGTGTATTGAGTATTTGAAGTATCAAGTTATTTGAAAACTTGATTGTTAAGGATTTTTCACACGAGTGTCGCACCAAGATGGTGCTTCTTATGGGCTTACAAGAGCATAATATTCAAATCACAAGACCAACCCACACAAGCGCCGAGAACACAAAAAAATATAGGGAATTGTATTGCAAAATGCTTAAGAAAGCATTAGATTACATGGAAGGGGATCAAACCTATTTATACACACAAGAGAGCCATAGAGCCATTGGGACTCTCCCCAATGGCTAGAATTAGAGTCATTGTGGAGGTCCCAACGACTCTATGTAGCTTTGTCTTTTATGCCCTCCATTACAAACTAATTTCCTAGTTTGTACATAAAATAAATAAAGACTATTATGCTCCTAATGGGCACAACCTATTGCATGTCTAGTGAAAAGTCAAAAATACCCCTAGTGGGTATTTATCTATTACAATGAATAATATATATATATATATGATATATGTATATCATATATATGTACAACTAGATATGCATATATGCATATCTTAACAACCCCCCTCAAACTCACAGTGCTGCAATCGAGAGTTTGCTAAGGAGAAAATGGAATCTTGGTGACAGAAGTGCTTTGGAGAAGAAATCCACCAATTGATACTCATATGGTACATATGGAAAAGTAATGTTCTTCAAAAATTCTTCTCACATAATGGCAATCCATTTTGATGTGTTGGTCTTCTCATGAAAGTTGTGATTGCAGGCGATGTAAGCTGCACTTTTGTTGTCACAACATAGTCTTGAGGGTTCTGCTATATGAATAACCAAATTTTCTAGTAATCGCTTCACAACCAACTCGGAGATTGTCGTTTTCATAGCTTGGTACTCTACTTCTATAGAGGACAAAGACACCTTTTGTTGTTTCTTGCATTTTCATGAAATCAACAAATCCCCTAAAAAAACACAAAAACCTATAATTGAGCGATAATGATTCACAGATTCCCCCAATCAGATTCAGAATGTGCAATAACTTCTAACGAGGAGGAAGATAATAAAAATAAACACAACTAATAGTATTTATGATATATCTAATAATCCTTATTACAACACTCATATGTATTGTAGTAGAATCATGCTAAAATTGAGTGAATAGCATCTGCAATATCAAGACGAGTAATAAAAAGATAAGATAAAGTGTTAATCATCTGTCTGTAGGGAGTTGGATCCTTCAAGGTTCTCCATCATCCTTCATCTTTGCATTGATAACCTCTGGAGTGTCAACTCATTTTTTATTTGAAAGTCTTGATCGTTCTATGATCTCGGTTGCATACTTAGTCTATGACAACAAATACCCACAAGGTGAGTAAGCTATTTTTATTCCAAAAAAGTATCCTAAAAAGCCAAGATCTATCATGTCAAAGTTAGCTTTGAGCACATCTTTGATATGACTAACTTTCTGCTTATCACCTCCTGTGATAATCATGCCATCAACATAAAGAAGTAGTATCACTATACGTGCATTAGAAGACTTAACAAACAATGCATTGTCAGTAATAACAAGATTTAAAATCAAGTTGTGTTATCACTGTAACGACCCCAACTCATACCCCCAAAAAGTGCGGATTTTTTTTTAAATCAATTGCGAAAAGTTTCCCAGAAACTCGGGGCCTTTACAGTTCCATTTCACATCCACAAAACCACAAGGGATCTTACACCCCATCTTTCAAACAAAACCCAAACCAGAGTTACCGGAAGCGCCTAGGGTAATGGAGAAGCGTGCTTCCCCAATATGCGCTTTGGAAGCATGAAACGTCGTGCTTTTGAAATGCGTGGGGCCTCTTTTTTGAGAAGCGTGCTTCTCTTTTATGGGAAGCACACTTCCCCCCTCGCTTCCCCATTTTTTCATTTTTTCACTTCCCCCTCGCTTCCGGTTCGCTTCCGAGACGGTTCATAATTTTCTTCTAAGTGGTCCCACGCTTCCCCGCTTCTTACATTTTTGAAAGTGCCTCGCTTCTCACTCCCGCTTCCTCAATTGGCAACTCTGACCCAAACTGAATCAACTTTATTACAACAACAACAACAACTACGCTTTCATCCCAAAACAATTGGGGTCAGCGATATGAACCAAAAAAGAAATTCATTTTGGGTCTTCCACATGAATCCTTTTCCTCCAATCATTTCTATCCAATGCCATGTCCTCGGTGAGGTTCAAAGCAATCATATCCTTTCCTATCATCTCCATCCAAGTCTTCCTAGGCCTACCCCGACCTCTTTTAACTAATATATTTTCCCATTTCTCCAACCTTCTAACTGGAGCATCATTAGGCCTTCGCCGAATATGTCCAAACCACCGTAAACGATTCTCTCGCATCTTATTTTCAATGGGTGCAACACCTACCTTCTTACGTATCTCCTCGTTCTGAATCTTATCTTTTATTGTATTTCCACACATCCATCTAAGCATCCGCATCTCATTTGGAGTCAAGTCGTACCGGGATCAATACATGTAGATACGGCTGCACCGGAGATAAGAGGTTTGATTCTTGAACATTGGTTGTACCATTGTAGTGCTTCCATGAGTTGTGCCAAAGACAATGAGCCCACACTTTTGGAGTTGTCATCTACACCATTTCTTTCCAAAGATGGCCCCACAAAAGCCACCTTTTCATCTTTTCGATCATCTCTCATCTGACTCATAGCAATGATAGCATATTAGTTTGTCACTCTTCTTGTGTTCATATTCACTTCTTCCATGATCATTTAGACTCCTCCCATAATCATTGGAGTTTCTCTCATTCTCATTAGTTTTTCCAAAGTGAGGAGGCTTATAAGCCACTGTGTGGTTTTCGGGCCTCGACATAACAAGCACGAATTATTCATCTTTAGTAGAGGATTTTTTTAACCTATTTTCCTCCATAGTTAATTCTTAGTGTTTCTACTATGATAGGTACTCCTATACGAAGAATGACCGATTTGGTCCCTTCAAATTCGAATCTAAGTCCATTAACAAATTGATAGAAATGTTTTGTTTTAATTTGTTTTTCAGAGAGTTCTACATCTTGATGACAATGTCACTTAGGTTCTAAAGGAGTCAATTCATACCAAAGAAGAGATAGAGCATTATAGTATTCCCTAATGCTCATTTTTCCTTGGGTCATGGTTTTAACCTTGTTTTGCACATTGCATATATGTGCTATGTCATTTAGACTATAATTTAAGATATTTTCATGCATCACTTGCAAAATCAAATTTTGCCAAACTTGAGCATTTTTTGATGTCAACAGTATTAATGAGCCATCCAATGAATTTGGAATGGCCCATCCTCCAATATTTCCATCTTTTCTCATATTCCCCAATGGCTTTAGACATCTCTTCTCCTTGGAGAGCTACTTCCTTGCCATCTTCAAGTTTGGTAAGGATAAGCTTTGGTTCCCTTTCGGTGCATTCGACCAAGCCCCATAGACCCTTTTTCCATATTTTATGTTTAACTATGGATGCCCACATCACATAGTTTGTATCGTTGAGTCTTACAGGAACCAGAGACGACCACTTCTCTTTCATCTTCCATTTTTACAAATAAGGGTGTAGAGATAGAGAGAGAGAAAAGAGAGAAGAAGAGGATATAGGATAGAAGTAGAATACACTGTGAACACCACGAGATCACGAACATAAGATCCATGCTCTCACGTCCACACGAACAAAGTCTTTAACCGATGGCTATGATACCATGTAATGAAACAAGAACAAGATGGTGCCTCTTATGGGATTACAAGAACACAATATTTAAATCACAATACCACTTATAGGTCAACACTCAATCACATCAAGTAATTTTTCCAACGGATTCTAATACTAATTTGGAACAAAACCCATCTCATGGAGTAACCTACACAAGGGCCAAGAGAGCACAAAAATATAGGGAATTGTATTACAAAATGCTTGAGAAAGCATTGGATTACATGGAAGGGGATCTCCCCTATTTATAGGCACAAGAGAGCCATAGAGCCATTGGGACTCTCCCCAATGGATAGAAATAGAGCCGTTGGGGAGGTCCCAATAACTCTATGTAGCTTTGTATATTATGCTCTCCACTGCAAACTAATTTCCTAGTCTGTACATAAAATAAATAAAGACTATTATGCTCATAATGAGCACAACCTAATTACATGTCCATTGAAAAGACAAAAATACCCCTAGTGGATATTTATCTATTACAATGAATAAAATGAATATATATAATATATATATTATATATGTATATACATCCATACATATATGATATATGTATATCGTATATATGTACAACTAGATATGCATACATGCATATCTTGACAGAAATGAATAGGAATCGAAAGCGATGCGAAAATGTAATTATTTTTTTTAAAATTTACAAAAATATAAGATTTATGTTATTATTGACAAAATAAAACATGAGTGTATAATATTAAAGTTGATCTATTAATTTCAAAACTGAATTATATATGCAAGCAGCTTGGCTGTTAATATGCCCGGATCATGAATTCATGATCAACAAGTAAAAAACTACATAGACAAATATAAGCTAAGGTCTGCAATGGAACAAAAGATATTCAACAAATGAGCCAAGTCAAACTGAACAAGAACCCAAGCTTAAGCTGCTTAACAGCCTACTAAAACCACTATTCAACATAAATTTGAAGCCAGAACTTTCTTACAATATTCATCCACATAAAGTATAAACAATGCTCACTACTTGAAAACAAAATTATTTTTGTATGCAATAACCAACCTTTATTCTCAATAGAGACAAACTCACATGGAAGCTCATTCTGTGTGTGCATAATGCATACATCTCCGCATGTAACAAGAGAGAGAGAGAGTGTGTGTGTGTGAAAGACAAAGAGAGCGAGAGAGAGTGAGAGACAAAGAGAGAGATGGAGAGAGAGGGAGAGAATGAGAGACAGAGAAAGGGAGAGATGAAGAGAGAGGGGGGAGAGAGTGAGAGACAAAGAGAGCCAGAGACAGAGAGAGGGGGAGAGAGTGAGACAGAGAGAAAACTGGTCCAATTGTTAAAAAATAAAGAAAACTCATTTCCCGATATTGGGCTCTTCCCCAAGCGTTTCAAGGAAGAGCAGTTTCCCACTCCTACCAGCACTTCCAGTAATCCTGGCTTCTACTCACTGACAAAGTGATAATCAACTTGAAAGTGCTTTGACTTATCACCGATACAGGACTTGATGCTAGTGCTACAGCACTTTTTATCACATTATGCAAAGCAACGACATATTTTCATTCCTAATATATTCATTACACCATGACTCTTACCATTTCATAAACCATTCTCAGACTTGGCTCTATATTCAGCTTCAATACTTTATCTAGCAATTCTTTGTCTTCATGAGACTACACTTTTACACAAAAATCTACAATTTTTGGAAAGATGCGCACAAATGCATAATAACCTGAAACAAATTTCTTAGTGTCAAGATCTCCTACCCAAACTACATTACCCACAACTAATTAAATTACACTTGTTTGTGGGTCATTCTTATGACAAAGAAGGCCTTGACTAGGTGGTGCGGTACCGACTGTGAGTCGGTTCGAAGCCAAGACTCCGGTCCTATTAGTTCTACTGCATAAGCAAGTAAATGAAAATTCGGTCCAATAAATCACAGAATTAGTAAAAAATGGTAAACTGAGAAAATGTAGCCAATAAAATTATCTTTTCAACGCAACAAAATCAGAATTTTATGATATCAGAGCGCAAAGATATCTGATGAACAAGATAGACTGGTACACTCCGGACACAGACACTTTGTTCACATCCGTTTTCAGAGACTGCAAACGGTCAGAACACAAAAGTTGGAGGTATTTTCGATACCTCTCCAACGAATCCAAGAACACTGAAAACGGATACTGGGTTAAAGAGATATCGCCCAAAAACATCGAGACTGTTTGACACATCAAAACACAGTCATGTGAATGACAGAGTTCTTTGTTCGGGTCAGTTTTTGAAGACTATAGGAACAAAGTCTTCCAATGGGCTTTGATACCAACAATGATGCGGTAGTGACTGCAGGTTGGTCCACGATCCACGATCCGAATGGATCCAACATGCGGAAGCACTAAACGGATATCCAAAGTTTTGAAAAAGTTCTGACCGAAGGCGTTTAGACTGAGCTAATCACCTAATTTGCAAATAGGGGCACCACAAAAAGTGTAGATAATGTTTTTGCCTTTCTATAGAGTCTGAATTTTGTAATTTCTCGACAACTGGTTGTTGAGACATGGCTCAGACAAGGGACAGGTTGCTGGATTTGGAGACTGTCACACTTGGGACAGCCCGGTTGGTGAAAGACCAGAACGGGGACTAACTTTACTGTTTTTGTTGATGGCCAGAACACGAAAATTCTAGATAAAATTGTTGTTGTTCCAACAAAACAAAAATCAAGAATTTCTGAGTTCAAATGACCCAGATATGACCTAAACAATGAACCAGACTGACACAGGCCAGGACAGACACTCGAGTGGTTGTCCTCTCTGTTTCGGGACGTTTTCGACAATGATAACGTCGGAATCAGAAAACGAGTAAAACACGAAGTTGGTCGGGCGTTCAATAGCTTTCCAACAAGTTAAACCACACAATTTTTTGACTTCGAACGAGAGAGTTATGCTCAAAACACTGACGAAGGGTCTTCTTAGGCATAGTTCTGAAATGCACTAAAACAGTCATACAGTATATCAAACACCAAAATTAAATTAATCCAGTTTTAGTTTTTAGTATTTATAGTTCAACCTGCACAGAAAGATACTTCAAAAGGTATTTTCTACAATGTGAAATCCCATCCTCCTTAACCCGACTTTGCTTAGTTTAAAGTTTAAACAAATATCACAAATACATATTTTGTCTAAACAAGTTATCTCTAAAAAAATCAACTTCAAAAATCTATTTCTTTCAAGCAAAACACAGCAAGTTTTTTTTCTAATCAAAACAAAATCACTCAAGTTCAAGTCAAACCCAAGATGAAGACAAGAGTGAGAAGGTTCCAGCCAATGTTGTGAAAAAAGTTGAGGCGAAGCAAGGCACTTCACCAAAAACTGAGGCGAGGCATAAAGCGTAAGCCTCAATTTTTTTTTGAAAACTTAAAAATAACTATAAAATATCTAAAATTATAAATAAATAAAAAAATGCTTCTTCTTCTTCCTCATATTATTCTTCTTCTTCTTCTTCTTCTTCTTCTTCTTCTTCTTCTTCTTATTATTATTATTATTATTATTATTATTATTATTATCATTGTTTTTTTTATTATTATATGATTATTATTATTATTATTATTACTATCATGCCTTAGGCTGGCGCCTTGAGGTGCAGAGGGCCTTGCCTCAAGGTGAGGCGCGCTTTTAACAACACCGATTCCAGCAATGGCTCGAATGTCCAACAATGATAAATAGACTGGTTCAGCAATGAGAAGAATCTGCTCAAGTCGGCAAATGGTTGCGAAACAGCAGCAACAATGTGACAGCAGGAAATTTTGGTATGCTGGTGGTTAATGGCAACGATATCACACGTCTTTCAGGTTCGTCGGGTAACCTCACGACAACAACAAAAGTTAGCAACTTCAGGCACGCACACAAACACGAGTCTCCAAAGTCCCATTGGCAGCAAATGATGTTCACGGTCTCACTAACACAACAACAATCCTTAATAGCCTTGAAATGGGTCACACGTTCAAGGACCAACACTTTCACGGCAACAGTATTCTCACCAAAGGTCTGATGTTGCAGGAGCAAACGTATTTGTCCAACAGATTCACAACCCAGAAAGTCAGCTAGAGGTAGGGGACTACTAGCTTCTTCTCCATTTCTTTTTCCTTGTTCTTTTTTTCTCAAAAAAAAAATGAAAGCCAAAACCCCTGCACAACTTTCTCTAGAGCCTTATAGAGCTCAGCAAAGGCTGAGTTAATGGCTGAGGTAGGTTCCAATGCCACCTCCCAAAGTGGCCAATGGATGCACATGTTTTGAATTTTCTTTAAATTTAGCCTTAACTTACCCTTTCTAACAATCAAATGGAATAAATAGGCATACACGACTTTTCAATAAGGCATACATGACTTTTCTGGAAGGAATAAAGGGCTTGAGTGTTGGGTCCACATTGGTTCAACATACTGTGGCGCCAATGTGGATCAAATACTTGAAATATTGGATCTATTGCAAGATCCAATACTTGCAAATTTGATCACATCAAATGAATGGGTCAAGGTCTGAATCCAAAGCTGAAATAAAATATAAAAATTACCCAAATACCCATACACCCTCTAGTGCCCAATATAAATCCTAGCCGACACCAAAACTATCTGGATCCATAGAATTCAGCACCTAAAAAAATTAAAAAATAAAAAATAAAACGAAAAAATACAAGGGTGATTCCAAAATTCACAAAAATGGAACCACAAAGCAAAATATATTTTCTGAGATGATAAGAACCAAAATTCTCAGGAAATAAAATATGTATAATGATAATTTTACCCTTGAGATTCATTTGAACTCGAATGGTCCAGATTTGGATTGAATATTCTTTGGTATTTCTTTCCAGATCTAGTAATGTAGAGTTGGATTCACATCCAACTTCTCTTCAATGTGATGATGATCCCGATGCTCTGCATCACTAGGAGTGACCTCTATATATAGCAAGATTTCTTTCAAAGCTTCCATGTGCATCATGGTAGGTGCACGCATAAATTAACAAGTTCCCTAGACATGCTTCTGTACTTTTTTGTTTATTTTAGTGGTTCTCCTTTTGACAGCCTTTATTCACTGCCCGTGATGAAACTATCAACTTGTAATTTATCATATCAAACCTTTTAATTATGTGAATTGCATATTTACATTGAGACAATGCAATCTTATCTTCAGATTTATCAACTTCAACATCGAAAAAGCATCGCAGTTCTCCTAAATCTTTCATTCAGAACCTCTTTAGCATGGATATCTTTATTTCATGTATGGTGTTTTGGAACTTCCAACTATGATTATGTCATCAACATAAATGATAAATGATCATCATTCCTTTTCCTACGACATTCTATTCAGTGCCAGATGAAAGCTCAAGAACCAAGTACTCGAAACTTGCTTAGTCCATAAATTGATCTTCTCAGCTTGCACACATGTTTTCTAGGATCAGCTTCACAAAAATCAACGCTCCATGTATACTTTTTCTTTCAACTCCCCAAGGCGAAAATGGATTTTTCACATCCAACTAATATAAAGTCCAGCTGCACGATAACACAAATGAAATCATTACATGCATTGTGCAAATTTTAACAACATAGTTAAACGTATTCACTAATTCAAGCTATGTTGTTGATTGTATTCTTTTGCAACAAGTATATTTTTATGTGTTTATCTAATTTGTACATACCTTTGTAAATCCATTTGCAACCAACCGTTTTTAATCATGGGGTTGAGGCACAACTTCCCAAGTATTACTGTGATACATTGCTTGTTAGACAAATTACTTGTGCTAATTGTGAGAACATAATTGTACAAACAGACGTAATATTTGGCAAGAGGAACACAATCAGATGGGAAAGATCTCCGCTGCACTCATCATCCTCTCCACTGGAGTCACTTTCAGAACAATGACACGGTTGTCTTTTACAGAAGGAAAAGAAAAACACCAGGTATGACTAATGGGAATCATCTACCCCGATGCACCGATAAATTTAAACCATGGTCCCCATTTACACTTGTGCGTGGGTGTGCTTGTTTTCTACTGGCTATCATTCTCCATTGAGAGACGTGTTTGTGCGTTTATGCTTTATTATCTAGGCTGCGTGGTGAAGAGGTACAGAAACTTGGTGCCAAAAACAAGATTTGTTGCACATGTAGCAAGCAATAATCCTAGCTTGTTCATGCGTGAGACCATCCTAGAGATGACTACAATAAGGAAGAGCATACCATGGCAAAGAGCGGAAAAAAAAAGCAAGCTTTTACAGAAGCAAGAATGGCCATGAAAACAACTCGAAACGGAAAATTGAAACGAAAATTAAATATTTAGGCGCTTTTCTAGCAATTGTAGTAGCAGCATTCCTGATCATACTCAATTTTCTTTTTTTTATCTCTCTTATTTTTCTTTTCTCCTTTCTCAGCAATATGAACACTAACGAGTTAATAACCGAACAGATAAAAGAGCACGCAAACGGAATCAGAAACTGCTCACTCTCCCTATGATCATACTAATCAAAATAAGAAATATGCACTCATGGATCGCATTCAGTGGATTATCGAAAATTCCTTGTTTGTGATCAACTTAGAAAAAGGAGTTTGAATCGGTAACAGAGAAAAACGGAAACGAAACCAATCCACAGGAAACCGATCGAAGCAAGAGTCGAGGGAGAGACGGTACATGAAGGCGCGGACGAAGGACTTGCCCCTGCCGTCGCCGGAGACAACGATCCGCTGGCTGTCGGGGGACCACTGGAGGTCGTCGATCCGACCGGAGAGGACGCGGAACTCGTTCTTGAGGACGTGGTCGTTCTGCCAGCCCCAGATCCTGACGGTGCCGGAGACATCGGCGGAGGCGACCCACTCTCCGTTGGGGGAGAACCGGGCGACGGTGGCCTGGTAGGCGTGCTCCCCGTAGACGACGGCCTCGAGCGGCCGGTCGAGGTGGCGGACGATGACGGACCGGCCGTTGCAATAGGCGATGGCGTTGGTCTTGGGGTCTCCGGAGATGAGGATCCCCCGCCCCCTTTCCGTCGACGGCACGCACGCGTACGTCTCCAACAGGTTCGCTGCCATCTCTCTCTCGCTCTCAGAGAAAAAGAGTCGGAGGCTGAAACAGGGAACGAAATAAACCCAGCGCAGGATGCGAAGGAGAAAGAAGGAATGAACAGCTGACTCTTTCCTCGTTCTTTTTCTTTTTCTTTTTCTTTTTTTCCTCCCAAACGATACGATACACAATTACACACTTACTTAGAATCGACTCGGGGACTCGAGGGATGCCGATACGGATTCCTTTTTTATTTGCGTGATCCGTACAGTTGGATCCATGTTACGGTCTCAAAATATTGTTATCTAGATTTCTGAGAAAATTTCTCACGACAAAATTAAAAAAAAAAAATCTCAAAAAAAGCTCGGGACACTATCGGTATGTTTCTATTTTTAAAGTGTATATGAAATATAAAAAGCTAAAAAAAACATAAAAGTACAAAATATCATGTTAACAATGCAATTATATTATGATAAAAATGTCATATTTTCAAAATAGGTAATATTTTGAAAATATTATATCTTTTTTAGATTATATCATGTTTTGAAAACCTCACGAGATTTTCACAAAAATGGCTGATATTTGTGACTATGCATCGAGGCGTTTGAAGACCTGTCATGATTTTGATTCTCCTTAATCAAACCTACCGCAAGTATGGAGCAACGCTTTGGAGTCGGTCCACTGGAAATTCCTATTAATTGAGAGCAATCATGTTGAGCTTCTAGTTAGAACTTGAAAAGAGAAAATATGAGCATTTTTAATAGCTTTTTTTTTTCAAATCCAACAATGTGGATTTGCTTGGCATGTCTAATTTGCTAGGAACCAACCATTGGATCGTGTATTTTTTATAAAAAAAATGTGATTTTTTGAATACTTGAATATTTACGAAGATTATGAGCCATTGATTATAAAATTCTTCAAAAAATCTTGTTTATGCATTAAAATGGATGATTCAAGAGCGAATTCTTATAAAACTAAACATGTAGATCACATTAGTATGTTTAAATTCAAGAGAAAAGAACAAAAAAATTATGAAAATTGCAGTTCACATTAGTTCTCATATTTTCTGTTCTCATAATCTAGTTATTCATCATTATGCAATACACGAACACTTGCATACAAAATAGATGGCAGAAAATAATTTCACAACTTTGCCACGGATATCATTAGAGCTGCCTCTAAACTGACACACTCAATTCTACTGCATCACGCTCTTGATTTTTAGCCAAACAAGGATGGCAGTGGACCAGGGAAAATAGGGCCTCATCCCGCCCCACCTTGCCTCATTTGAATTGGGGATGAAAGATATGAAATAGAGATAGAAATGGAAATCGAGGTTAAAATCAAAATCCATGCAAAAATAAGGCGGGGATGAAAGGCAGAATTTTGAGACGAGATGGGGTGAAGATCTTGTCCGCTTATCCACCCTGATTCACTGCCATCTCTAGTAGAGATGGCATTGGACCGGGAGAAAGCGGGGGCCCGCCCTGCCTCATCCAGTTTGGACCGGGGATGAAGGGTATGAAACGTGGATGGAGGCGGGGCTGAAGGTTAAAATCCATCCCTGTTCGGGGATGAAGGCGGGGATGGACTTACACTTGTTTCCACCACACCTAGCCCCCGCCCCACCTCATCTCCGTTTGAACCGGGGATGGAGGACATGAAATGGGGATGAAGGCGGGGGTGGAGGTTAAAATCCATTGAGATACACCAACACATTTACATTTTGAGAGAGATGGTCCCAGTCTCCGATTTCTTGGGATCTGAATTTAAATTTTGTTTTGTTGTTGTGATGCGACTCAAGATTAAATAAACCCACCATCAAAGCATTATCCCCGGTCTCGAAGAAAGGGATTGATGATGGGCTCGTCCCGTAATCGATGGTGAACTGGTGGGGTC
Organism: Nuphar pumila; assembly: GCF_984573655.1. Classification (NCBI taxonomy): domain Eukaryota; kingdom Viridiplantae; phylum Streptophyta; class Magnoliopsida; order Nymphaeales; family Nymphaeaceae; genus Nuphar; species Nuphar pumila. Next base: position 13,805,919 of record NC_143256.1, read on the forward strand.
TGTTTTAGAAGTCAGAGGTGTGGAGTTTAAACTGTTTAAGAGAAAAAAGTTTGTTCGGTTCTGAGTGCCAAACGTGTAAGCCTGTTAGGTTATTAGTGGACAGGGTCACACGCATTTACTTTTTTTTTCCCTTTTTTTCGACAGTACCATTCGGATTCGAACTTACAACCAACACAAGTGACGTGCACTAACTGCTCTTGCCAGATAAGCGGATCTCCCGTTGGTATCTATTTTTTTTTTATTTTTTTTCTATTATATTTTTTTATAATCCAAAGAAGAATAAAAAATCATCACCGACGGCAGATTGTCGGTCCCTCATATTTTGCTTGCACTCTAAGACTAGGCCATGGGTTAGATTTAGATGGTGCATTCATTTATGTGAATCCATTGGCATTCATAAACGATAGGACGAACTCGGTCTGGATTCAAGTGGGTCCGGCGTCCTACTCTGTCCTTGAGGGACCTTTTACCAGACTGGCTTTTGAGAAAGCTACGATTCCGAGTCGACCAGACGTTGGCTGCATGGATTGTCAAAGTTGGGCCGCATTTAAAAAATGTGACGTCTCTTTTTCTAGTCTTTTGGCTACGATGAAACAAACATTTAGCGGCGTTTTCTTGTCAAGGAATAGGGTTCTGCAGCACTTCTTTAGTGGATTCCTCTGCGGCGGAAACTAAATGGGACCCACATGAGAACAGTTTTTCGAGAAAAATGAGAGTTAAGTGTGTAAAATGACACACCCGTCGAGGCATTTTTCCATACGCCATGTTTGTTTTGGCATTGTAAGTTCTGCAGAAACGCACGCCCATCGATGCATTTTTTGCGAAAAAACTTGAATTTTCCATGACACACAAACACCCCCTTAAACATCACAGTTAAAATTGTCATGTTGGCATCGGTGAGTCTCAGTTTTTTTTTTGTTACCTTTTCTTTCTTATTTTTAATAAGCAAGATGGGGTTAGGCCGACTCCACCCGTTACACTACATACCATTGGGTTTTGAACTTGCAACGTTCCATCACATGGTGACTTGCACTAACAGCTCCTACCAAACAAGCAGAGCCCCCGTTGGTTACCTTTTATTAATCCTTTCATACTTCTCTCAATTAAATTGAACTGGCAAGAGCTTTTAAAAATCGATGCCTATTTTTGTATGATAGATCATTCCCATCCATGAAAATGGAACAAACAGGTCTTTGAAATATAAAAAACATTATTTTTTGACAAAATATTATTATGTAATATATACAAATTGGGGTCTCAGGTTCATGGCGTTATCCCTCAACTTGCTCATCAAACAGCAAAAAAAAATAAAAAGAAAAAGACAATTCTCCCTCAATCAACACAGCTTATTTGTCTCTTCTGGTTCATTTTTTATGTTTGTAAATGTAGCTATGAGAAACTCAAAGTTAACCAAGCAATGGGTCAAGTCAAGCTAGATGATGGGTTCAGGGCTAGTCAAACTCTTCCTATTTATTTCTTGTCCTAAGTAAGATTATGTTAAGACGTTGCCAAAATACATATTTGCTCCTAATTAAGTGAGTCATTAGTAGCCAAAGCTGTGTTGTTGGTAGGAGCTGTCAGTGCATGTCTCCTTGTAGTGGGAAGTTGCAGGTTCAAAACCCAATGGTAGGTTGAATAACTGATGGGGTCTACCAAACCCCACCTTGCCTTTCAAAAAAAAGAAGTGAGAGCCATTAGTCTCTTAGCCTAGTTGATCATGTCTCATTAATTTATAACCTTAGGGAGACTGGTCATGCCCTTCAACGGACAAGATGGCGTGGATGCCAATTCCTTGGGTGGTAAGTCATGGATACAAATATAGTAAGTAGCAAGTCATGGAGACGTGGATTGGTAGCCCCAAAGGGTTTTGTGTAATGGAAGGGCCCTTGGCTGCTAGGCGGGTGGTCAGAGTTTCTCACAAATGTCAGCCCCTTGCATTATGAAGGGTAAGGGTATCATGCCTTTAGCTCGTGCCGAAGCAAGACGACTCCCTAAAGACAAGGTGTGTCTCAGGGGGTTTACACCGTGGTATCAACGGCTGAATGTGCGATATGCATAGCCAGCGCAGGGTCTGATTTCGCAGGTGGTTTCAACATTCCTCATAAAAAAAAGACTTCTCGATGTTTAATAGAGTCTTCCTTTTATATATATATATATAGTTAGTTAGTTAGTTAGTTAGTGGAGATGTGCATACAATATATACATAGTTAGTTAGTTAGTTAGTGGGGATGTGCATACAATATTAATGAGTTGAAATGAGCAATATCTCATAGCTCGTGTTATTTTATGTGAATCTTTATAGATATGATCTACATGGTCTATTTGGTTGGGATCAAATTTTTTGTTTCATGGGAATCCAGTTTATGCAAGTGTTTTTTTTTGGTGATTCAAAAATCAATGGTCACAAATGCTCAATTTTTTCATAGCTTAAAAAAAGTTTCTTTTGTTGAAAAAATGTGATCGATATAAAACTCGGTTGTTAGAAAAAGAACACCGTGGATTATCATGGGTTGTAGATTTTGGACCTTCTTTTAGTGGGACGGTCCCTCTTCCTATATATAGAGCACCTACTCCCATCTAGTAAAAGGTTTGGGTTTTCCAAATCTTGTAGTTTTTTTTTTTGTTGATAAGACCTTAAAAATGTGATCTATATGCATTTTTAAACAGAAAACAAGTTTTAGATCATGCGATTGTAATCATTGTATAGGTTTTTTAAGACCTTAAAAAAATCAACGGCCTAAAATGTAGCAAAGTTTCATGATTTAAAAAATCTTATTTTATGTCCAAAAACATGATCCGGACATGATTCTTATCAAATAACTATGTTGAACACGGAGTCCGATTGAGAAGATACTACATCTATGATTTTACTATGTGTGTAGGTAATCCCGAAGCAGCTTAGCATTACTTTATATATATATATATATATATATATATATATATATATATATATATAGGAAGATGGGTCCGTGCTAAACCCATTTGGTGCTAAACCGCATGCTAAATGGGTTTTTGGGCTTCTTCGGTGCTTTTTATGCAGTTTTAGCTCTATAAATGTGTTGGGCATGGTGGATTTACTAAGGATCCACACCTGGCTCTTGTGTTTTCAATAATGTTTGGAGCCTAAAAATTTTACAAAGATTTTGGACCGTTGTTTTTTTGAACCTTATAAAAACCCACCCATATATTGGAATCAAATGCTTCAAGAGCTGATCCCTATAAATCAAGTACATAGATCACATTACGGTCAGAATTTAAAAGTAAAATGAAAAAAAGGACAAAAAAACCCATTTAGCATGTGGTTTAGCATCAAATGAGTTTAGCACAAACTCATTAATATATATATATATATATAACCTTGGTTCCATTCGCAGGTAGATCATAGATCAACCACCAATGGGGTAAAATTCTGAGGTCAAGACTTTCGCCCTCGCGCCTATGCTGGGCTTTGGCTTAAGTAATTCTTGTTTGATTAAATTTCACAATTTATCCTCTACTGTTTGGTGCACTGAAATCTATTGTCAAACAACCGAGGCATAGAAAGTAAGGTCGTAGCTCTAGATCATAGGGTTTTATTGTTGTTGTAACTTGCAATTAATGGGAAAAAATCACAATCACATTAGAAACGGTTGAAGGCATACATGTATACATTATGTTTACACTTTAAAGTGATAATTTCCTACTAAAATTCTAATATATGATACAAAAGGGCAGCCTTTAATTTTGCTCCCAATACATCACTAAGCCATGCCTGCGTATGTCAAATCGACCTCTTTCACTTTCTTACTAATATTATATTTCCATGCCTCTCTCTCTATTTGGTAGATTTTTTTTTCTATAAACTTGAGTAAGGCCCTGTTTGGAAGCTGTCAGTATGTGGCAGGAATGGAAATTTTTGTGTGTATATTGTTGGGGTTAAAACGAATGTACTGGGTCTCCCCATGAGTGTGAATTGATGGAAACAATACGACGATGACACTGGTAGAAAAATAAACCAAAACAAACCAGTAGCGAAAATAAAAACAGCACACAACGATTTACGTGGTTCTCTCTCAACTGAGGTACGTCCACAGCGACCAATAGATCAACAACTTTTACTATCTTCAAACAAAGATTACAGAGTGGCCAAAAGGCATAAGCCTTACAAATACACAAGGTGTGACGAAATGAACAAGAGGATATACCTCACTGAGGAACAAAGAACGAATGATCTGAAGAATCAGCTTGACAAAGTTGTCCTGAAAGAAGTATCGTAGCACTTCTTGCTTTTTGTTCCCTCCGCACCTTTTCGGTGCCCTAAAAGTGTTTCTCACACTCTCTCCCTAATGTTCTGCCTTTTTTGCTCTCTTCCGCTGCTTTTGTTCTCTCATCCATCCCCTAAATAGAGGACGAGACTCGCATTAAATGTGGAAGACTAAACGTCCTGCATAACTTACGATGTGCCTGAAGCGCCTTATCACAAATCGCTATCCAGTGATAACCACAATTCGTCATCCAGCTGAAGCACATAACGTTAACCACAAATCGCTATGCAGCTGAAGGCACTCACCACAAATTGCCATCGACAACTCGCTGAACCTCAAACTCTGAACAACTAAAGCATCATTCAGCTGAGAGGACTTCTACAAATCACTATCCAACGAATACTCCAAATCGTCCTCGAAAAGATCAAGCATCGTGCTTAGAATTCTGCAGCGATACTGAATGTGCATCGAACCAATGGATCCCACAAAGGAGGAAACCCCAACAATTCTCCCCCTTCCCGACTTATGTGGAAGCTTCTTCCATTCCTGCTAGGAATCGACACTTCTCATGCTTGTCCTTGGTCAGCATATCTGATGTATTGTCATCAGTATGCACTTTCTCTAGTTGCAGCAATTTTTTATTCAAGACATATCGAATCCAGTGGTATCAAACATTAATATGTTTCGATCTTGAATGAAACGAGAAATTCTTACTCAAATGAATAGCACTTTGACTATCACAATGAAGAACATACTCTTCTTGCTTCAAGCCCAACTATTGCAAGAATTTCTTCACCCACAACAATTCTTTACTGGCTTCTATAATGGCAATGAACTCAACTTCTATAGTGGAGAGAGCTAGACATTTCTGTAATTTCGACTGCCATACAACTGCTCCCCTGCAAAAGTAATCAAATACCCAGAAGTAGACTTTCTACTGTCTACATCACCAGCCATATCAGAATCTGTGAATCTATCAAGAATGGGTTCACCCTTTCCAAAACACAGACTCATCTTTAATGTGCCCTGAAGATACCTTAGAATCCATTTCACTGCTGCCCAATGTTCTTTCCCTGAATTTGACAGAAATCGACTAACAACTCCAACAGCATGAGCTATGTCTGGTCGAGTACAGACCATAGCATATATCAACGAACCTACTGCCGAAGCATAGGGAATTTTCTGCATCTTTGTTCCTTCTTCATCATTTATAGGACATTGTCTTGAGCTAAGTTTGAAATGGCCTGCAAGTGGACAATTAACAGGCTTTGCTTTGTCCATGTTGAACCTCTCAAGAACCTTTCTGATATACTTTTCTTAAGATAACCATATCATCTCATGTGATCTGTCATGAATGATTCTCATCCCAAGAATCTGCTTTGCTGGACCTAAATCCTTCATGGCAAATGTCTCACTTAGCTCCAACTTTAACTTGCTAATCTTGCTGATGTCTTGGCTCACAATCAGTATATCATCCATATAAAGCAAGAGAATGATAAAATTACCATCTGGAAATTTCTTCACAAACACACAATGGTCTGTGGAGGTTCTTGAGTATCCATGCTCATTCATAAAGAAATCAAATTTCTTATACCACTGCCTTGGTCTTGCTTCAATCCATACAAGCTCTTCTTCAACTTGCAAACTAGGTGCTTTTTACCCTTGTCAATGAAACTCTCAGGTTGCTCCATATAAATTTCTTCTTCCAAGTCACCATATAGAAATGCAGTCTTCACATCAAGCTGCTCAACTTCCAAATTCATGCTTGCAGCTATATCGAGCACAGTTCAGATGGAGGGCATCTTCACAAGTGGTGAGAAGATCTCATCAAAGTCAACTCTTTTCTTCTGAGCAAAACCTTTCACAACAAGACGTGCCTTGTATCTAGGTTGAGAGTTGTTTTCATCAGTCTTCTACTTGAAGACCCATTTGTTCTTTAACACCTTCTTCCCTTTAGTTGTCTTTACCAGATCAAAGGTGTGATTCGCATGCAATGAATCCATTTCTTCTTTCATTGCCTTAAACCACTCAGACTTGTTTTCATCCTCCAAAACTTCTTCAAAAGTTTCTGGCTCACCTTGATCTGTAATCATCACATACTCATTTGATGAGTATTTTCTGGATGACTGTTTTTCTCTAGTGGATCTCCTTATCGGAGTCTGAGGAAGTGACTCTTGGGGTGTTGGCTCCCCCTCAATTTCTGACTCAACACTTCCTTCCTTTGCATCATTGCGAGAAGGTGGAATCTCCTCCACGAAATCATGAACAGTCGGCGCATCTAGGGGATCTAAATCAATAAGATCACCTGTACTGGACTCTGATGGCTCAGACTCACCAATGTCTTCAATGGTCTAATCTTCCAATAAGACAACATCTTGACTTTTGACCACCTTTTTATCAATAGGGTCATACAGTCTGTAGCCAAATTCTTCATGTCCATAGCCAATGAATATGCATTGCTTGACTTTTGGATCAAGCTTGGACCTCTCTTCCTTCGGAATGTGAATAAATGCTCTACAGCCGAACACTCTTAAGTGTCCATAGAAAGGTTCTTTTCCTATCCAAACTTTCTCTGGAACATCTCCCTTCAAGGGAATAAAAGGAGACAAGTTGATAAGATCAATTGTTGTCCTCATTGTCTCACCCCAGAAAGATCTTGGCAATTTAGAGTGTGACAGCAAACATCTGACTCTCTTAAGAATGATGTGCTTCATCCTCTCAGCAACCCCATTCTGTTGAGGTGTCATCCTTATAGTTCTTTCATGCTTGATGCCATGATTGGTGCAATACTGATTAAATGGCCCAATGTATTTGCCACCATTATCCGAGCGAACACACTTCAACTGCCTGCCAGTTTCTTATTTAGCCATGGCCTGAAAGTGCTTGAATACATCTAGAACTTGGTCTTTAGTCCTCAGTGTATAAGCCCAGACTTTCCTAGAGTGATCATCAATGAAAGTCATAAAGTACAATGCACCACCAAGTGTCTTGACCTTTAAAGGTCCACACACATCAGAATGTACAAGATTTAGAACATGAGATTTTCTAGATGCAATGCATCTATGGAAAGAAACTCTATTTTGTTTACCATGGAAGCAATGAACACAAGGTTCCAAAGATGTACCTGCTGCACCTGTCAGGAACTCTTTCTTAACTACGACTTGCAGCCCCTTCTTGCTCATATGCCCAAGCCTTCTATGCCATAATTTTGTGGACGAGCCAGTCTCCACAACATTCACAACACTCTTCCAGATCTTCGCTTACAAAGTGTAAAGGGAACGAGCCTTTGTTCCTCTGGCTATCACCAATGAGCCTTTGGTTAGCTTCCACCTTCCATCACTTTAGGTGTTGTTATAGCCCTCATCATCTAACTTTCCAGCAGAGATCAGATTCAGTCGGATGTCTGGTACATGCCTCACATTTTTCAGCAACAACTTACAGCCAACACTTGTTTCCAAGCAAATGTCGTCCATGCCAACAATCTTTGACACATCTTCATTTCCCATTCAGACATTACCGAAATCACCTTGCGAGTAGGAAGTGAAGAAATCAACCCGTGAGGTAACATGAAATGAAGCTCCAGAGTCAATCACCCAATCGGTCTCCTAATCGATCAAATTTATGCTAGTGCCATCACAGACAACCATGAGCTCTCCATCTGTGACTGTGGCACCTTATTTTTCTTCTGAGCTCTTCTCTCTGTTCTACTCCTTAAGCTTGAGCTTCCTGCACTGTCGCTTCATATGCCCCTTCTTGTGGCAATAATAATACTCGACGTCTTTCTTTGAGCTCGAGTGTGAGTGGCCTCTGGATTTGCCATGGTAGTGCAGAGCCCTGCTCTTACTTCTGCTTCTCCCCCTGTTTTCAATCACAAGCGCCTTTGAGGTAGAAGGACCTAATGACTTTCTCCTGGACTCTTCATTCAACAGACTGCTGGTAACTTGGCTCATCGTTACCATTCCATCAGGTGCAGAGTTACTGACTGTGACCACCAAGGTTTCCCAACTCTCAGGAAGGGAAATAAGAGCAACAAAGTTTGTAACTCATCATCAAAAGTGATTTTCATTGTGGCCAACTGATTTACAATGCTTTTGATCTCATTCAAATGCTCTGCAATACAGCCGCCCTCTTTATACTTGAGGTTCACAAGCTTTCGAAATAGAAAGGCCTTATTCACTGCTGCCTTTCTATCATAAAGGCTCTCTAGTTTGGTTCAAAGACCATGCGTCAAAGTTTCTATGGATACATGATGAAAGACACTATCATCTATCCATTGTCGAATGAAACTGATCGCCTTTCGGTCTAGTTTTTTTCATTCGACATCTTTCATCTCTTCTTGTTTGCCTCTCACACCGTCTATGGGTCCATCCAAATCTTTATAACCCAAGAGGTCTTCTATTTTAGTTTTCTATGCAATCCAGTTTGTGCCATTCAAACTGATCATACGCCCAATGTTATTCTCCATGACTTCACACACAAATATACTAACCAAATCTCTGATACCATATGTTGGGGTTAAAATGGACGTATCGGGTCTCCCCACAAGTGTGAATTGATGAAAACAATACGATGATGATAGTGGTAGAAAAATAAACCAAAACAAACTAGCTGCGAAAATAAAAATAGCACACAACGATTTACGTGGTTCCCTCTCAACTGAGGTATGTCCACGACGACCAATAGGTCAACAACTTCCACTATCTTCAAACAAAGATTACAAAGTGGCCAAAAGGCATAAGCCTTACAAACACACAAGGTGTAACGAAATGAACAAGAGGATATGCCTCACTGAGGAACAAAGAACGAATGATTTGATGAACTAGCTTGACGAAGCTGTCTTGAAAGAAGTGTCGCAACACTTCTTGTTTTTTTTTTCCTCCGCACCCTTTCGGTGCCCTAAAAGTGTTTCTCACACTCTCTCCCTAATATTCTGCCTTTTTTGTTCTCTCCCATTGCTTTTGCTCTCTCATACATCCCTTAAATAGAAGACAAGACTCACATTAAATGCGGAAGACTAAATATCTTGCATAACTTACGATGCGCCTTATCACAAATCGCTATCCAGCGATACCACAAATCGCTATCCAACGATAACCACAAATCGTCATCCGACTGAAACACATAACGCTAACCACAAATCGCTATGCAACTGAAGGCACTCACCACAAATCGTCATCGATAACTCGCTGAACCTCAAACTCTGAACAGTTGAATAGTCATTTAGCTGAAAGGACTTCTACAAATCGCTATCCAGCAAATACTCCAAATCATCTTCGAAAAGATCAAGCATCGTGCTTGAAATTCTGCAGTGATACTGAATGTGCATCGAACCAATGGATCCCACAAAGGAGGGAAACCCAACATATATCTCATCAAAGGGTGTTATTCTATAATATCTGCCCAACAGGTCTCCCGCTAACTCGAGTGAGCATTCAAATATTTGTCCCATATTCGTTCATGAAGGTACTCTTAATGGATTGAATGCCATATCAACTGGTGTCCCATTTTGCAAATAAGACATATCCGGTCTAGGCAATTTTTTTGAAATGAAACCTTTTTTCCTATGACTTCCGACTACTTTATCGCCCACTTTGATTTTACGGGAGATTTACCACTTCCACATGTGCATCTGTTTGGAATGCAACTAAAAAGTTGGAAATAATACTGAAAGAACGTTAGGAAGGTTGTTGAAGCAGTCACCTGTGTGAGATCTGGTGTAGCATTTGGTAACTACCACCTCATGTAAGTGGGATGTAAAATGTGGAATTGGACGTGTCAAATACCATCTCACTTGCATCATTTCTTACAACTCCATCCATCACCAACAATTCTGGTGTTGGTATTCCCACTCTGGCTACTTCTGACAACTAGTTTCCAAACATCGCCTAAATCTATGAAACCCATCCATTTGGATGGGCAAAATTTCATGTTTATGCATCCGCACAAATATACGTGTGGTGTTGTAGTTTCAGTTTGGGTTACAAACTCTGTAGCGCATGTACAAGAGAGAGAGAGAGAGAGAACATTCACCATTCAACATTACCAAAATACATCCAACAGAATATTGGATGGGAGAGACAAAAGAGAAACATAAGAGCAAAACAAGCTTCTTCATTTTCATGTGTAACTAAAAAAGTTCCAAAAGTTTTCTCTTGCATATTATCCTTGACATTTGTATATTAAAAGCACGTTGTGCCTCAAAATAAACAAAACTAACATTAAAAGAAGGCCCTTATTCTGTCATGATTTTATTACGAGGAACATTAAAAGAATATGTTGGAGATCTGTGATTTATTCCAAGGTTGCCATTCTCATGAGCAAGCTGATGGGTTCCCTTCATTTTATAGGTGAAAATATCTTGGAAAGAGAGAGACCTAAAAATGGTGGGTGGGTTAGCGAACAATGAAAATGAGAAAATAGTGGTGGGTGGGAGGAAGATTGTAACTCCCTAAAAATCCAGGACTTGTAACTTTTAGAATAGTTTAGAAAGCTTTGAAATCATACAATTATCAGAGTCTAAATAGTACTTCAACGGAAAATGATATTTTTAAAACAACAAGTCGATGGACCTTGAGCGCACTACAACGTAAACTTTCCTTTTCCGAATTTCGCAAAACTATTAAGATCAAATGGTTTTAAAATGCAATTTCAATGATGGAGAATTTGTTTGTTGAAACCAAGAAGAAGTTTACTAAAACAATTTTAGTAACTCAAGGTTTAATAAACAGAGAAATTTTGAAATACACTTTATACCAAATTTACCAACATGTCCTCAGAAGCGAAAGGTCAGGGAAAGAGCTCTATCTTGATCTCATTGTGCCATCGTGCCATCGCAGAGTGTATCACCTATACATCACCTGCCCATAAAATGGGTCAGTTTCACTAAAAACTGGTAGGTGCACAGACAGAACAATATTAAACATAATTATGCAGAATAATTTAATATGTCAAGTAGACAGGCAATTATATAGCAATTTAATTCCAACATATTCACGGAGCAACTATCATGAGCACAATGCTAAAATTTATTACAAGCATTTTACTGGCACAAGTAGGCTAACTATTACAAGCAAAGAACTGCATAAGACATTTAACTAGCAAAATACAATGTTGCATCAACTACACACACAATTCCATAAGTATTGAACTTGTTGTACACTATAACTTTCATACGCACATAACTCAACAAATTGTGCGATCGAATTTAAATTATGTTTTGATATTAACTGGCCAAGTGGGTACGCACCAGGCACGACTCTAGAAACAGCCTAGATTGATCCAGGGGTTTATTATGCTATGTATTTTATGATAACCCGGATAGCTGACTGAGTCCGCACCTAAGGGGACGGTCAGTGACCAAGAGAGAAATCCCCAAAGCAGCATAAATAATTGATGCATCCCGAACACGGAGAGCTACCACCTAGGATAATTATGGTAGTCCCCTTCCCCTAACTCCGATGACTGGGGAAGTCGAGTCTTTTGCTCGTAACTGCCATTAATGGCTTGTCCAAAGAAGTTTTTGTACCTTTTCTTTCTCTCTCCTAACAGGAGTCAGCGGTTCGAATGAGTACATCAGGGGTAGTTAACTGAAGACCCATTCTACATACTCTGGTCTTTCGACCCAACTCGAGTATTTTGCCGGTGAAGGTGGAAATCATCACTTATTTAGGTAATCTTAGCATTTTGTTATTTGCATTCATCAAGGTTGCCACAACCTACTCATCCAATCATCGCAACGTAAGAAGATGTACTTGTCAAAAAGTACGGACGTACTTGTCAAACGTACGACTACGATGAAAAAGATATGATTTCACCAAAGAAACCTCAACATATATTATCTGCAAAGGAAGTAACACAACACAATTTGGCAAGATAAGTCTTGAATTCATTTCAATAATATTTTGCATATTTCATGATACAAGGTTGTCTCGGATCTCTCGTCCGATCAACAAAGTACTTAACACGCCATGCATGACTAAAAGTATGCTACACCAAAAAGGGGGGTGAGTGGGTTTCTAAAAAGGAACCCCCAACACACAACTTCATAATGATCCAAAGAATATAGGAGTGCTCATTTGACATGATTCATCTTTAAAAGCCATAATACCACATTGAGTCATTCACATAAGACACATCACTATCAATCTTGCATCCAAAATTTATCTTAGTATCGACACGATTCGCACGACATACGACACTAGATTGATAAATGAAGAATGAGTCCTTCAACAGAACCCCACTCATTCATAGGCTCATGCCCCTGATCGGGGTTATTTGAATTGGGTCGCAACTCAAATCGGGGTTATAAAATATTTCTCCCAAGTGTGTGGACCTGGGAGGGCCCAAATGTGACTTCGCAATCCGAGAGGACTTAAAACTTAACTTTGCAAAAGCTGTGCATTTTGAAGAGCACTGGGTTTACAGAAGGAAACTCTCTTAATAAGAACTATTGCGCACAAGCGCAACTTCTAGTGTTTTGAAAACAACTGAAATCAGGTTAGGTACAAGACTACATTTATGTAAGTACATATTTACCATGAGTGTGAGCATATGCAGGTTATAACATGACGACAAACAACTCTCGACTTGCGATGCCGCACATCGAGCAAAAAGCACATAAGTAACACACGAGGTACCAAAACCATACCTTGGCCACTTAGATAGGCAAACACATAAGGTCATAACTAATACATGAGACACGAAGTCGTACTTCACTCAAAGGAAACATGCAAGCAAAAATATATGCAAGAAAACAAGAGCATAGGTATTGCACGAAGTACGAAACCACACCTCAAACTCATAAGCAACTATGCAAAATAATGATCAAAGAATGAAATTGTACCTCAACCCATGAGCATACAAACAAGATAATGCGAAATGCAGAAGCAATATAACTCTAAGCATATCTAGCATGGGCATCTTAATTATTTCAACTTAAATAGGTTCATTTATTGCTCTTTGTGTGACTTTACCCTACCTCGAAATGTTGTGCAGCTACGTGCGTCTATGGGTGTAGATGATACGAGGGTCGGGCCGCGGAGCGTGAACTGGATCCGTTGAGTAAATCTACAAGAGTGTGAAATATTCAATTATAATAATGTAATTAATGGTGTGACGAGGGCAAGGGTAGGATTAGGTGACAGGGGACCTCAGCCCCTTCCTAACCGAACAACAAATGGCAAGGGCCTCAGTCCCTGCATGACAATAAAGCAAAGGGCAGGGCCTCGGCGCCTGCCGAACAAAGCAATGTATGGCAGAGGCCTCGACCCCTACCTAACAGCACAACCGACAGGGAGTGAGACCCTGACTGTCGAAGATAGCGAGGCGACAAGGGACGAGCCCCTGCCGACAGCAGCGAAGCGGTAGGGGTCGAGCCCCTGCTGACGACAGCGAAGTGGCAGGGAGGATAGCCACTGCCGACAAGAGCGAAGTGGCAGGGGAGAAAGCCCCTGCCGACAATAGCGAAGCGGCAGGGGTCGCACCCCTGTCGATGACAATGAATCGGCATGGGTCGAGCCCCTGCCGACAGTAGCAAATCGACAGGGGGGCCAGCTCCTGTTGTTAGCATTGAAGCGGCAGGGGTCACGCCCTTGCCGACAGCACCAAGGTGGCAGGGGGCTAGACCCTGCTCGTCAGCGAAAGGTCGATGGCAGGGGAACAAACCCCTGTCGAAGAGAGAGAGATCGAGGCGGCAGGAGCCACCACCCTCCTGCCGACCCCTTCGCAGGTCATGGCGGAGGGGAGGGAGACAGAGGGACGTCCGACCTCCTGTCGGTCGCCTGATCTCCGACAGGGAAGAGAAGGGGGGTCCGCAGGGGCCATTGCCCCCACCCCCCGCCCTCTGCCTGCTCTCCGGCGTACCCCCAGAGAGAGAAGGAGTAGACATGGGCCTCGTAGGCCCCTGTCAGCCTCTGATGGATACACAGGGTGCGGCAGGGGCCGTGTGCCGCCTGCTGGCCTCCCTGCGAACCCCTAAGAAGGTGGAAAAAGAGGGAGGGCATGGCAGGGGCCATCGGCCTCCTGTCGTGCCTTCCGGCGAGATGACAGAGAGAGGGGATGAAGGGAGGAGACAACGTACCTGGGGAGAGGATCGCCGGCATCGTCAGCGGTCGCAGTGGCGATGGCGATCTGAGCTGGTGGCGTGCACAGGGAAGGAGGAGGCGCAAGAGGGAGGTGTGCCTCCCCTTGTCCT